>NW_027466817.1:7080000-7187500 GCF_046128005.1 Genypterus blacodes
TTAAATAAAAAAAACAACAAAACTTCACCTAGCACCTGCTGGGCAACACGTTGGAGCTGTTATTCAAATGTCTATAAAAGGAGGACAACAGTATAATTAATCAGTATGTGACGGACAAGTGGAAACCTGGAAAATATACATCCATCAGGATGTATTCATGTTTGCTCCTCCAGACAGAGAGTGGGTGGACTGTATGAATGTAGAATTAGTGTCAAAAATACAGACTGAACAAAGAGGTTTAACTGATGTTAAGCTGAATGGCATGATAGGAATAGTATGGTTTTAGCAGCATGACATTGGGAATGATTATTAAGGTCCTGCAGTAATGCTGATCTAGTGGCTATAGCCCTTTGCACTCCTTCTGTTAGGTTTGGTGATACATACAAAATCTATTTCAGTTTTTATTAAGCCAGACCAATGTCACAAGCTTTGGTGGAAAATCAACTGGGAAAAAATTGAAACCATTTGAAAAAAAAATTGCATTTTGCTCTTGCACAATTTGCGGAGGCTAACAATGAGTTACATGGCTAAACACTGGAATTCATGTGCAACTATGTAGCAGAGTCTTTGGCCAAGGACATTGTTGGGCCTTTATCCTCTCCGATAGCTGACAGGGTTTTCTTGGTGGAGAAAAGGACTAAGTCCCTACATTTGTGCGTCAATTATCTGGTCCTGAATGACAGCACTGCTAGCAGTTTAGCCATTAGCAAGTCAGCTTTTGAATTGTTACCAGGGGCAACCATTTTTCAAGCTAAATCTATGTCATATCATCTTGTCAGGATCTAGGAGCAAGAGGAACCTTTATCATCCCTGATCATCATGAATAAATTTGTAATGCCTTTTGGACTCGAGTATGCTTCTGACGTTTCCCAGGCCTCTGTTTGAGAGGATGTTGGAGGTTCAACTAATTGTGAATGCTGAGAAATGCAAATGTCATGTGTCCACTGTTTCTGTCCTGCTGTTCATTCTTTAGCAGGCAGAGCAATGATTGACTAGCCAAGGTTAACGCAAAGTCTGTGCCACACTACCTCACAAGCTGTATCGACTTTGACACCCCCTTTAACCCACTTTAACACCCCCATCCTTCATCTCCAAGGTCATCAACTCAGCTGCTGAATTAGTTTAAATGCATATGTCAGCAGCCAGCAAGAAAATAGTGATTGCTCATTGGTGTAGTTTAGCAATGTTGTACACCTTGTAGAGCATTGAGCATCTCCAGGATTGTCAATGTGATAAACTACAAAAAAGTATTTCAGCCCTTGGTCACTTCCTTAAATGTCAGACGCCTGACATTAATCTAGCTCTGTACACAGTACAACAATATGGAACAATGATTTAGAAGTAGTATCCTAAAAATCCTTTGATAAGGTAGTAGTAGAGCTAAAATAAGGGCTTTAAAAAAGCTGAGGAGATTATCCAGTAAAAAGTTTAGTTATAAAATATCCAACAGATCACAGTTGGTCTTAACAGCCACATTTCTTCCTCTATGAATGCTCAACACGAGTCTGCCTTTATTAGAACATTAGCAGAAATGAAAAAAGACTTTTCATTTCCACAGTGGACTAACATTTGGCTGGAGGCTCTACCAGGTGGTGGCTCTGTGTAGCTAATACTTACCTCATGCAATGTACCCCATCTGTCAAAAATGTTTCCTTTGTGATGCTGAAAGCCTGGTTTCTTCTGGTTAACAGTCAGATCTTGGCATCACATTAGACATTAGATCCTAACATTCTTTCAGACAGCCATTGTTTGGCTCAGTAATAGCAGACCAAAGCAAAGGAGTGGTAGCCAGAGAGTGCTGAGCTCAGCTGGGGCAGGTAGCATGGGGCAGGGGTAGTTGCTGCGGGTGGTGCCATGGACACAACTGTGCACTATAGCAAAACCTTGAAACCTCTATTTAGATCATTCACAATGTTCTTCCTTTGTTTGAAACAGTTTTACTCTGACAGTCGATACAATGTCCAAGTTTGTAGTCCTTAATCTCACAGGCGATTTAGCCATGACTTCTAAGGGTCGAGTTTTTGATGTGTATAGGTTGATACAAACCCGTGTGTTCTCATACACTCATTACAGTCAAAAAAATACAACCAAATATGACACAGTACATTCAATTGAGGTCTCTCTTAGAACTTACAAATGGTGGGTGCCTGCTAGATCTGAGATCTAAAGCACAGAACTGATCAGTAATGTGTAGTGCAGGTAGATATGGAAAAAATACAGGGATTAAGTATTGAGAACCGCAACACAAGATTATCGCCAGGATTTTGGCCTCAACAATCCAGTTGTTTGCTGATGTTGCTGTGGGTCTCCAGTGTGTATGTAGACAGTTTTTACACATTGACAACAATAACGCCATGTCCCTATTGCTGTTTCTCTGAACATATATGTTACTGTGTTGAGATCTCATGGGAAGATTTTCCCCTGTGGATGGTCATGTTAGATCTAAAGATTGTCCAGCTCCATCTGTCCTTCTCAATTCCCAATTTAGTGTCTGTATTTCACCTCTAACACTATCCTTTCTGCTTTTGCTTCTGTCTGTCCATTCTCCTTCATCTCTTTTGTCCATCTGTCCTGTTTTCTCTTATTCACTCTCTGTTGCTTTTGTCTGTGATTCTTTACTCGTCCATTTTCTCTACCTTTATTTTGCTTTCATGTCTTGCTCTGCTCTTGCTCCTCCAGGTCTTTGATTTGTGGTGTTTTCATGCTGCTGCCATGAATGCTGTTATTGTAGGGCATCAATGCTAATATGCCGAGTTTGGCCCCATGGCAGACAGTGATAAGATTTACATAGACACAGACATGCTGGCTCTATTCTAGCTTGCTGTTGGCAGTGCTATAAAGAACACTGAGTACCATATCAGTGCTAATATGAAAAGCTTGGCCCTGGTGGCAAACAGTTGGTGACATATTTACATACAGAGAAAAGACCTGGCAGTTTTATGGATACGACTGACACTGCAATAAAGAAATTCAGGAGTAGCAATGTGGATTTTGGCTGGCATAATGTGAAATTGTGAACACACTGCCTTCTGGCATGTCTGCAACACATCATGAATGATGATTGCGCAAATGGATGCGCAAATGGATGGAAGGAAAATACAATGACACATTATCAACATGTAACATTTTTATGAGTGAGTTTTACATTCTAACATTTCTGATCGTTAATGAAAACAGACCTTTATTTAGATCGATTTAAGCAAAGGTAACAATCCCATACTGAGCTACTGGTAAACACCTTTTGGATTTAAAGTAAAAATGTTTGGCAGCAAATATGTACATACAAAACAGTAAAACACTCATCATGAAGAATGGCCCCTTCCACAGTGTTAAAATCATTGAACATAATTTGAGGATGAAGTAAAGATCTGAATTCACAATAAACTAGAACAACAATTCAAAAAATAAAGGAAATATTAATTGGGACAAAAATGCAGTTATAAATGTGATCACACAACGAAGAAGAACCAGTGGGTTAAAAGAGCCGTGAAAAATCCCACAGACAAGGTTGTCTTGGTCTATGGAATTTTTGACCCCAGGGTGAGTTTAGTCTTACAGTGTCTTACTCTGTCCCTTGTTACAATAGCATGTGCTCTGGATGGCTTAATCTGGATTAGAAGTGGACAATAAAACCAAAATCAATGTTAGTGACTCTGCAGAATTGCTAAAACCAGGTCAGCACTTTCTTTGTCTGCATTATCTTGGTGCGTTTTGATGAAAAAAGGGTGAATTTCAATTGAATCCACTGGTACATCAGTAGAATAGTCACACATGAATTAAAAAAAACATATCCTTTTTGCATTTGCAAAGGAAACAACACATAATGGATCAGTTAGGTGCCTCTGGTGACAGATGTCGCAGTGCTGGAGAGAGGTGAGCGCATCCTGATGGCTGATGATGTATCTTCCTGTGATGTGACACTCTGTGGTGAAGAGGATCATGGGTAGGGGCTGGATGGAGAAATGGCCAGAGAGTTGACAAAAAAAAATGATTGTAGCATCTTAATTATTCATAGTTAACATGTTGTTCTGGCCCAGATCCTACCACTGGCAGATGTGTGTGTGTTTGTGTGTGTGTGTCTTTTTCTGTGTGTTTGTGTGTGTATGCACTGAAACACATTTGTCAGCATAAGTAGTGCTGCCCTTGACAGGGCTGAAAGTGTTGGTACCCTCCAAATTAAAATGTTTCCGTAGTTACACATTATTTTGAAAAAAATGAAAATGCCCCTGGACAACATTATTGATAACCCTTAGAAGCGATAATAAATAGTTGGAAAATATTGAAAATTCAAGCAGACTATTCATCATTCAGCACTAGAATTAATGTATTGTTATGTTAATTTTATAGTGGAACCCTTCTGTTGTTATTGTTAAATCATGTAGTACTTACTTCACTGTATTTAAATGTCAGTTTTAAATTGTAAATTGTACCGTAATATCTTATGCTTGCATCATGTGTTTTACGGTTATATTCTGGCAACCACAGATGCCACTATTCTACTGTTAATTTGACAGGATTTTTAAAATCTCAGATGTGTCCCAGCTGTGCAAAACTGCCATCCTTCACAACATGACAAGGAAAATGTGGTTTTACAAATGAGGTAGTACTGCAGTAATTGACAACTTCTTTACTTCAACTTATGAATGTGTGTGAATATTAAGAACATAGTCGTCAGAGCTTGTCAACCATCAACAGGTATTTATGTCTATGGCCACTTCAAATGGCTGCAGCTGTACCTGATCAATATAACTAAGTACTTCATATGAAAGCTTCATCCATGTGACTGTGTGCTTTGCTCATTTACATTCAGTGAGCTGCATCACCCCTGGCTGTGTCTATGAGCTGCTGGTGATGGACAGAAACAAGTCATAATGAGGAACAGGACAAGGGTTCATCTGTAAAATCTGCCAGTTGTCAGAAAAATCATGGTGATTTGAGGAGCTGCTTCTACACCACGCATGCATACTGTGAACATGTCTCATGGGTGCAGGCGAGGCTGCTCACCCCTCTTCACTGCTGTGTGCTTTGCAGCTTTACTGCTACGTTTCCCTGGTATGACTAGAGGAAGAATAAAGCTCTGCAGAAATTCAATTATGCAATATTAAGCTTTGATGGAGTGGAGGGAAGTTAACCATCAGAATATAAATTAGATGTACTGAAATGGTCCCACTGGACTGTGTTTCATATCACTGAAGGAGACTGGGGACATTTATAGACCACAAAAGCTGAGTAAATTAGAGAGGTGATGGTTGTGTGATTTAAACAAAAGGAAAGTGTTGGTGTTGCTAAATACAACAATAGCCAGAGGATAATACAGTGAGTCATCTCTGGATCATCTCACCAACTCTTGAGGACAACATCATTATGGGCTTTCAGATCGTCTTCGTCTTCTCCACGTTTTGATTTTCATTTGATTCTTTTCACTCTCATTTTGTTGAAACCTAAACAAGTAGCAAGTCAGTCAATGATTTGGAAACAGATTCTAGAGTTGATAACCACCGTCAGCAGCTTGGCTTGGGAAATGTTGTTGTGTGTCTGTCATGTATTTCTCTAGGTTTTAACAAAATCAAGCTTCAAAGAAATGTTCAAAAATATTTAAACTCCTTTTCCTCCCTGTTATACTGTCACAGAGTTACTGAGGTGGAGATTTCATGTTGCAATTTGTTTTTTTATATAGAAAGAGGGTAAAGAAGAGAGAGAGAGATAGAGAGAAGGGAGGAAGGTTGTGTTACCCCTACTATTGTTGTTGAACTTTATACATAGACCCTGAGGTAGAGTACAAGTAGATTAGAGTTGCAATGATGTGATTCATGATGAGGTGGAGATTTCAGATCCAACACGACAAAACTTGTACAAACTATCACATGTAAAAAAAAAAAAATCCCACAAACAGTTCTGCAGTTTACCACTAGGGTGGAGAACAATCACTCCATAACTTGTGCTTTAACTATAATGACCAAGGCAACACATTTTCCCCTTGGATAAACACAATTGTGGTAAACTTGTCGTGTTGTTCTGCTGTTAATTTAGGACGATGAGTAGTAAAAACCAATTGTGGGCCAAGCCTTCTGGGTCTTATTCCATTGGAAAAGATCAGTCACTCCAGTCGAACTCGAATCCAACTGTTTCATTACAGCCATTCCCAGGCTTTTTAATAAGCATAAACCAAGCTGGTTACATTAGCAGGCTCGCTGGCTCCATCCCCAGAGCCCTTCAGCTGCACTGTGATGGCTCCGTACGTTTGTGTGTGTGGGTGTGTTTGTGTGTGTATGACTGTTTACCGGTTGACTTGAGGTTACCGTTGTGTGCATAGCTGAGAGAATTGGAGGTGTGTTTCTCTTGTTGTTATGCAGGTCAGCAATTTTACGTGCTTGTATAATGTATCTGTTCTTGTAGACTTGTGTATGTGTGTGTGTGTGTGTGTGCGTTTTCTGGTCAATCAGAACTGCTGGACAGCTGGAACACAGTCTGCATGCTAATTCCTTTGCTCCCTGAGAAGTCATTATAGAATCCATTGCTGCAGCAATTAGCCACAAGTGTGTAATGTTATTGAAATGCCTGTGTCTGTGTGTGTGTGTATGTGTGTGTTTTTGTGTTTGTTTGAGGCGATCCAAGATTTCTGACCCTGAGTGTTTTCACTAGTGCATAATTATTTTCCCCACAATATACCCGTATGTGTGTGTATTTGTGTGTGTGTGTGTGTGTGTGTGTGTAAGCACGTGTGTTTACAATTCTTTACACGACAGCATACATGTGTTCATAACATTAATTCTGTGTGTGTGTGTGTGTGTTGCACAGATCAGTGGTAATTTGCACAGCCATCAGCTATTTATAGAGCTTTTTGGATGTGTATGGATGTGTATGTCTGCACTCTCACATAAGTATGCTTTGCTTGCGTGTAAGTGTGTGTATGTATGTACAAACCAGACGGGTGAGAGTGTGAGACAGACTTGTGCATATCTGTGACTATGACGTTATAGTGCTGCCGATACTGGTGGTCAAGATTGTGTGTATGTGTGTGTGTGTGTGAGAGAGAGAGAGAGTGCTGGTGGGGTAGGTTTGAGTGATATTTAAGATTTCATCAGTTTTTATCTTTTTTGGAAATCCTGCATTTTATTGAATCCTGGTTATAATGAAGTACTTTTGATGGCTTTTGGTGAGAAGGTAAAATGGATATACTTGAATTGGACATCCTGATTAGGGGACATACCGACCTTAACTGCTGATGACGGTGCTTAAACAGAGACTTCCTTGAAATGATTTTAGGCAACCCTTGGCTCTTGTACACTATACTTTAAACACATAGTGACAATGTAGACGGAGGGTCAGTAGAACCAAAATTGACTTTTTATTGCATAAACACTGGATCAGAAATTAATTATCCCCATCATTATTACAATTCTAACTTAATGGCACAATGGTATCTGACACTATTCATCAGTTGTCACTGACCATTGTGTGTGCACATAACAGGAGTTACATCAACCAAGCAATTTATCAAAAGTTATCAAAACGTTATTAAAAAGGAATATGATCAAATCAGTCTTCTATTTTCCCAATAAATGCCATTTATACTGTAGACTGAAAACTGATATGAAAGTTTCTACATAGCTCTGCGGTAAGATGGAGATTCAATTTGAATTCAAATGAAATTCCATCGGTATCGTCAATTACAATCGTCCCTAGCGTCCCTATCAACATGATAAGGTTATTTTCAAAAAGAAAGAACCTAATTAAAAATGTGTTATTAAAATGACAAATTTGGAGATTGTATGGTCTCAGCATACATTGCTTGCTAGTTTCTTCATTTCCTTTATTTATTCCATTTCTCCTCTCTCTCTCTCTCTCTCTCTCTCTCTCTCTCTCTCTCTCTCTCTCTCTCTCTCTCTCTCTCTCTCTCTCATGCACACATGCACACACACACACATGCAGATACAATGCTGCAGAGCCTAATGAGCTGTTGTAATGTTTGTTGAAGCACCTAACTTCTGATTCATCTGAATGAATTACTGCTGTGAAAGTCTGACAGAGAAAGAGTGGAGCTGAGAAAGAGTGGACAGGATGAGCTCAGATTGTATGTAGCCTGTTTTTCATGTCCCTCCACCGTTGCACATTATGAACAAGCAACATCAATAACAACAATACATGACAGGACCTTCACACTGACACTGCAGTTTGCCTTGCAGATGATCTGATTAAAACCTACAACTTCTGCATAAATATGCATTTGGATGAGGAGAAAATGTATTTTGTTGGGACTACACACACTCTATGTTAATACCACCGATGTCTTATGAGGAGTATATTGACAAAATGTTTTCATATAAATGATTTAATTATCCAAATAACTTGCCTGTTTAACAGACCTAATGAGTAGTTATAGTGATTTAGGGGGAGCTTCTCGATTCACACTATGTTTCTCATTGATGAAATATTTTCACACCAACAATTTTTACTTTTAGTAGAACCATTAAATCCTTGCAAATTGTCGATTGGTAGTAAATAGTAGTAAATAGTACTAGGTCGAACATGCGGCTATATTTCCACCCGTCAGACCAGCTGATCGCAGCGCAAACTTTGCAAGTTTGCATCCTGATATACATAAAAATACATAGAGTGAAAGACAGATCAAGCTGACTAGCTGATGCTGTTGACTTTTTGGGTATTACCAAATCGTTGTGGTACATTCAACAACATTACATACATGTCCATTCTGTCCTCCCATTCTGTCCTTAAAATCAGGACGTCCTAAAATGCATATGTATTCACACAAACATGCAAATGTTATAGATGCAGCTTTCCTCTCATTTTAACAGTGCAAACCCTTGTGGTTATGACTGAGATCTGATCACGTTCAGACTGTATTCTGATCATATTATATTCTGTGTGCATTTATCTGTATGGCAAATTTATGGACAGGCATTGTGCAGCTGATGGTGGGTTGTGAAATGGCAGAGCTTGATGAGCATGATGGCATTAGCTTGTTTGTTCTCCCTTTCCACTGCTGGAGAAAGCAGAGAAGGCAGGAGCACAATAGTGAGATTCCAACTCAAAGGTTTAAAAAACGTGGTCTCTGGTAGAGGAAGATGAGTCCATGATTGTTGACCATGTATATTGTCTACATACTTTATTACCATGGCCACACTGCCACACTTTGTTATGCTAACACTATCACTACACTATATACTGGACTTGAACATAACAAGTAGTTTAGCCTCTGGACGTGAATGATGTAAACTGGGCAGAAGAAATAGAAAGAGTGAAGTTTTATTACAACAAGTTGAGAAGAAGAAGGAGTTCCCTAGAGAGTTCCTACTCTGCAGAAACCATGACTGGCAAGAGTCAAGTTTTGCTGTGGAGGGAAGTAATTCATGGAAAGTTATTTGATCGTCCAAAAAATCCCGTGAAAATACCCAAACAAACCAAGTATGACCAAACAAGTAATATCTGGGCTGTCTTCACCTCACAGAGCCATGCGGGTGGTTTGGCCGATATATATCAAAGCCGCACTGTCAGTCACATAGAAATATAGCTTTGGTTTTTAATGCAGTCACTCCATCCAAGCTGCATTTCAGCATAAGAAGGAATGAAAGCAGCAGGATGCCGAAATACATTCATAATGTATTGACAGATCTATTTTGATGTGATTTGTTGAGTAGAAGGAAGATATTAAATATCAGAAGCCTTTTTCCTTTGATGTCGAGTGTTAGTACCCCAACACCTACTTAAGTACTAAGTTGTTATGTTTAATGGAAATGTTTGACCTGAACATGCTGAAATCTTTACTTTTTGTTGTCAGCAAATTTATCCTGATGTAAAAACAATAACAAAATAAATGTCAGCAGCAAGTAGTGATTAGGCAGAACTGTATGTCTAATGATCTGCACTGGGGCTGCTATGGATGTGTCAGCTGCTTGTTTTTATTATTTTTTCCAGAGAAATCTGCCGCTGCTTGTTGACATTTCGTGCAGCATTTTAAAAGCGTTGACTTGCTTTTAAATTGGTGTTCACAGGAGACGACATCGACTGCTAAAATCAAATATACGTGAACATCACACACCCTGGCAGAGACAAGGCTTTTTGTTTATATGACACCGATGATTGACAGTTTGTGAATGTTATGCTCAGGCAGAAACTCAAACTCCAGAAATTATGCAGTGAGTGAACTTACCCCTGAGAACAAACTAAGTCAACCATAATGTCTTGTTTATGGGGTGTTGTACTGAAAGAAAACATGGGCTTACAGGGGAAAATAAGCTGTGGCTTACATTACTAAAAAAGTGCAATTTTGGGAGAAAAGAAGTGTTTGGGAGAGACTGACAGTATGAATTATTCAGTGTTTAGGTGCCACCTCAGGGTCTATCCTGGGATTGCAGCACTGCCAGTCACTCCACTGCTCGGCTCCTTGAAGGAAATGCAAATACGCCCAAATAGATGACAATAAAATACAATTCTGTACATCTCTTGTACGTCTACAAAAAAACAATGTTGACTGATAAGTTTTGGGCCTAGCACCAAAAGCCCATTTCTTCACTGTCCCAGAAGACCAAAATGCTATTTCTGACATCATCTGAAACAAAATAATCACATTTAAACAGGAAAACCTTATATGCAAATAATTTGGTGTCTTTTGTCTTGTCCAGTCTTAAACCCTGCAGAGGGGATTGGTGCAATCTGTGGATGCAATTGAATAGACTGAACCAGTTTTGCCATCCCTCCAAAATTTACAACAAACAAAGGGGAGCAGACTGCCAACCTTATGTTCCAGGTATGACCCACAATTTGGTATCATATGTTTGAAGAAACCAAAAAATGCATCCTCTCCTCATCTTATGACTTTCCTGTGCTCCAGCTCTGTTTTGAACATATAGTCAGCCACAAAAAAATGTGTGACATTACCAAGGAAAATGTGACTGAATGCCAGCACACAAACACTTTAACCACAGTGAACACATCAGTCTAACAGCAGCACTCACGCAGGCACCGGTTAAAGATGCCAGCTCTGAGAGAAGGAGGGAGGCAAAAGCTAAATAAGGGATGAGGATGAGAAAGGAATAAAGGTGACATAAAAAGGTGTAAGAAGAAGGAGGACAGCAAATGAAAAGGGAAAAAAGCAGGAAGAAGCAAGACAAAATAAAGACAAAGATCAAGACAGGTGTGTGTCAGCTTTGCTCAGGCCGTGTCAGATCAGAACACAAATCTCCGCAGTGAAGGCTGTTTGGATTTATACACTTTGCCTGGTGTCACCATCTAAACCCCGCAGCACAGCGCCTAAAAGAGGATAAAGAGCTTTTGTGAAAGCAGAGAAATGCTAGTGTCAGTTAAAATGAGACTGGCTGCACCACACAGTGTCTGGCTGTCATCTCTTTACCTGGATCTCTTTCGTTTAGTCAGGACACAGGGACAAAGCAAAACCTGGAGACCTTAGTAGTAAATATGTTACTGTTGGAAATATGTCAAAGCTGTTTCAACTTCACATTGTTAGTAGCTAAATGTTTGCCAGATGATGTGCCATAAATTATCTTACACAGTGACGCATACATGTGACCCTTGTCAGAGCATATACCGTATATAAGAGGAAAAATGTTCAATTTCTGAAAATCTGGAAAAAAAAGATAAATCAAACTGATGTTATATATTTTTCAAATACAGTATATAAATAAATATCACCAGGTAATTAATATTCAATTGAATGGCTATTACCTGGAAATCTCTTGTCATATTTTATTCCACCAGATCAATATGTAGATCTGTTGATAGTCAATCCTTGGATGCACATGCCCTAATTGTTGTTTTTAAGAAGAGAAATTCCTGATGAATAAGCAGCAAATTAACGCTTCTTTGTTTCACTCCCCATCCATGGAACAACACGTTTTTTTAGTGTTGTTGAATGTGTGTTTGAATGTGTAAATGAAGACGTGTGCATGGAGGTGAATATAGCCTGGTAAAATGTAAAACTAATGCAGAAACATCCGGCCTAAATGTTGTATCTACCTGTAAACTGTGAGATGATTTTTCTTTACGTTCCATTACCTTCAGCTTTGGGCTCGTTCTTCGCTGTAAATGCTCTCAGTATCTCATAGCGCCTCGCTTACCTCATTGTAGCAGTTTATAGCCTCCTCTATTAAACTAGCAGGTTTTTGAAGGTCAATCTGAAAGTGATGTATGTTTGGTTTCAAGCTTGTGTAATTATTGGTTCCTTGGATCTTTTCCACATTGTCAAACCTCCAATAGGCAGATTAGATCTTCACCATGCTGAATCAAGTCCCAGTGGATCTGAAGGGCATGATGGGAGTATGTGATGTGTTCAGGTCCAGTGGCAATGTTCGAAAAAAATGAAACAAAATGGAAACATGGTGTGGGAGTTTATTATTTATTTTGAATATTTTGTGGAAAATAACACAATGACTCAAATGCTTCTTGTTTTATTTATTATGTTTATTCATTTTACATCTATATATTTGCTTGTATGGACTACAGTATATATTCAGCAACTCATTTGTATTTCTTATCTTAATTACTCTCTGATAAACTTGGATTATATTCTGAACTGCAACTCCTTTAGAAAAACCTAAAATGATTATAAAACTGAAAAAGACAAACTTCAACTGTAAATGACAAAACAGTAATTCAAGTCAATAACAGACAAAGTAATAGCACTTACAGATTCGATCTTTGAGAAATGCAGAATCATGATTCACGTAAAATGGAGACATTCTGTGGGAACATTCACTTTTTGAAATGTCACCGATCATTTAAAACACAAGGCAGGAGATAGGCTGAGTGTTCAATTATTGCCTGTGTGGAAATACTGTAACCTTTGTCCCACCATGTTGACTACATGGAGATGTAGAAAAGAGAGCCAGCGAGAGAGAGAGAGAGAGAGAGAGAGAGAGAGAGAGAGAGAGAGAGAGAGAAAATCTGGATAATTGCCAATCCAATCTTGTTTTCTTCATTCATAACATTGTTCATTGTTTGATCTCTTGTTCATGCATAATGTAAAGCTTGCGGCCAATCTACTGATATTCTCCATCAAGAGGAGGGAGTTTACTTGCGCTGACCCTGGATGATGTATTGTTGGGCCAATCTGGAAGTGACTCCCATGACAAATGGCTCCAGGGTGTGGGGTTAGACTCAGAGCATTTCCTGAGCTCTGTTCCAATTGGACAGAGTTATTTCTTCCAATATAGAAAACTAGAAGCTTCAACTCATTGCCTGGCCCTGGATCTGAGCTGGCCAGTGAGTGCCTGGTGGCTATCACAATGTGGGCCCTCCATCCACAGGGTCAAAGAGACATTGGAACTCACCTCAAAAGACGAAATGATGAAGATGTCCTGTTTTCAGCCTCACATGAGTTTAACTCTTAATCTGCACCAGTTTCTGCTCGATCCAAAACTAGATTCATGCTCCTGCAAATGTCAACAAAGGGACTAACAATAGAGATTATACAAGTCTGCATACTGGATGATTTCATAGACAAACAACTTTATAATAGTGTGGTGATTGTGATTGTTTTTTGTAATGTTTATTAAAACTGACTGAGATCAAATTAGTTGAGAAGTAAATGTGCTCGTATCACATTGAGTCCTCTTATACTTTGTCTGAAGCTGTTGTCAGTTGGCCTTGATACAGGCTTATTGAGACAAATTCTTGTGATTTTTTTCCTTGCACATAAAGTAAGTCAGTGGACTTCTCCCTCATGTGCAACAAAGCCTGGTGCTGTTGGGTTAGCTCAGCGTACAAATCCAGAGACAAGCCAGAGGCAAAGAGGAAAATGTCAAGCAGAAGAAAAAAACTCATCATTGTTGTCTAATACATACAGTATTGAGCTTTTAAATATGCCCTCAGATGCAGTGAACAGCTTAGTCACTTATTGGGCATCAATTATTCATATTCCTAAAAGGTGTATTTAAAAACAAAAACAAAAACAAAGTATAACTGCTTATTTCTGAGATGCACATTGACTAGCACATTGACAAAGTGTCTCATAATAGCGTTAACAGCATTACATGCTACATGCTGTGTAGAGGGAGGATTTACTACAGGAATGTTGCATTGATTCCTCTATATTGGACATGTAAGTGTTCTCTTCTTTGTGTGAGTATAATTAATTTGATTATGTATAATTTGAGACCTAACCTACATTGGATTACATTTGTTACAAATACAACAAAGGGTGAGGCTGAGGGCGGTGGTTTATCCTCATTTTAGGACGTCTCAGATTCAGGTTTAGATTATTATCATCATTCTAAAGCCTTAACAGCAGGGACAGTTTGTAATAACTGCAATTGCAAATGACCAAATTACTAGATAAAGTCCAGGAATGTCAGTAACACATTTCACGGGAGTTGAACAGTATTTCATTCTAGAACAACAAACAGCCTCTCCGTTTGTATAGCTACACTGCAGCCATGCAATAACATGTCATACAACTGCTGCCAGGTGCTATTAATATACATTCCTAATCATTTCCCAGTCGATTGGTCAGACTATTTCAGTTTAGTGCTTTCTCTATGAAACCTGTAGGAAGTGCTGACTGCGTTATATGTGAGTGATGATGTGAAATATCGATTTCAGATCAGTCACTATCAGTTGACCAGTCACCTGATGTTTTACTGGTAGCTTCACTTCACAGTGGCCCCTAATGGGCCCCAGAGGAGCTGTTACGATGTGTGATCATTGGCCTTTTGGGAAGCCAGAGGATCATCTCCACATGATGAACCCCCATGTTGAAGGATTACGGCGAATCACAAGCTCAGTCATTTTTGTACTTATTTATACCGTAAAATCACTTTATCTTTTGGCATAAGAGAGGGAGGGCTATCGCGCTTCATTTGGTTAAATGGTGGTCGTAAGAATTAATTCCATTATTATATGACCTCTGTCATAGACATCAATTTGTAACAACAAGGTCAAATTAAATTAGAGCAGCCATTTAATTTTCACTGTGAAATGTTGCATTAAACTTTTTTCTTCTACCTTTGAATGTCCTCTAAAAAATGTCAAAGAATCTGAACAGCCAGAGGCTACTACACACAAAACACTCTGGAGAACACACGCACACACACACGCGCGAACACACAATATATCTATGTAGCATTGATTGTAGCAGTCAGGATGTTAAATCTATTAACAAAATGGTTCCCAGTGGATTGTCTGGATGCTGTCGGTTCAGTTATAAATAACTCAATGCTGGGGGACCTCTGCTATTGTTTGGGCGTGCGTGTGTGCGTGTGTGCGTGTGTATTCTTCTATACATTATTCACACATTATTCTCTTTTTGCCATTATTATGGAATCTGGCATTAAATTGTCGCCTAAAAAGCCAAACTCTGAAAAATAATTGAATGGAAAGGTGGAACTATAAATAATACTGCATATTTTTGTGAGGGACTCGATCAAATTTTTTAAGTCCTTTAGCTCCACTGGGACTTGATTTAATTTACCATTTTGAATTTTCCTAAAATTCATTTGTTCCCAAAACAAGTAGAAATTTCACAGCCTTTATGCTTCGGAAAATCAGACCTTTGCATCGCATATGAATTATGCAGAGCGGTAGATTACATTTTTGATAAAGTCTCAGATTTATGATTCTGGTGTATGTGCTTTTTGTGGGTTGGCTATAAATCATAGATGTATTAACTACATCCTACAGAAAAAGAGGCTTATTCTCTGATTGAATATCTGGCTCATTTAGACTCACAAAGCTTCTAACCACCACTTTCTGCATTGTACTGCACATCTACACACATACATACACGGATAAAGCAGCTCACTGGGGACCACTGTGCAATGAGCTCACAGAGCAGACAGAGTTAACTAAATTAAAGTTTATAATATAATAATGCTTAAGTGCTTTTCACCAACTGGTGAAAATACTGAACCAATCATTTAAAAACACTCACCGAGCACACTTGAAACCACCTAGTTAGACCTTAACAACCACTTAGTAATGTCTTATCAACAAAATAATTAAGATTTTCTCATACACAAGTTCATAAGGCTGAAATGTAACAGTGTTGGTGTATTCTTGCATGGAGGGTCAGCAGCAAAAGATGGATGAACTGCTGTCACATTCTATGAAGGTCAAACCTACAGAAACACAAACAAACTGACACACACACACAAACACACACACACACACACACACACACACACACACACACACACACACACACACACACACACACACACACACACACACACACACACACACACACACACACACACACACTCCTGTGTTGATGCACTGTACTCGAGAGGACCAACCATTAATTTAATACTCGTGCACTCATATTGTATATATGGCATATGTGTGTCATCCAAACACTTTGTTTACTATGTGATGAGAGTTCAGTCAAGCATTATGTTTACGCATGTGTTTATTGGTCTAGATGTGTGTGTTTGTGTGTGCATGTGTGTGTGTTTTTGGAGTGTCTCTTCGCTGTTCACCAGTTTACGCCTGACTGGTTGTGTATCAACAGAGGTCAGGAAGGTCTGGATTTAAACAGGAATGAAAAAACTATAATTCATGTTTGACTGCTGAGAGATCAAGTTATGTTTGTGACATTGCACCTATTACATACAATATATAAATGTGCTGATTCCTGTTGAATTGGCACATTTCTTTCCAGTTTTGAAACAAAATAAACTGAAGTACCTGAATTAAAAACTGCAAAGTGTAAGTCTAACCCTCGTGTGATGACTTGCATTGATTACTATGAGGCACCTGAACCCTCTTATGAACTGGTGCAGCAATATGTCCATTAACAGCCATGATTACAGGGGTCTTTAGTGAGACAGTGATGATTGGACAGATTGTAGCTAACAGTTCACACACTTACAGTTGAACAATGAAGAGATTTCATTGACTCTGTGTCCTCTTGGAACACCAGCTTACAGAGAACTGGCACTAAAGTTTATTTCAATGATAAACGAGTCTTATGTTATTGCAGTGAATGCCCTGAAGCAGAAAATGGAGTCATAACCTCAGAAATACTCCAAGAAGCAGTGTGGCCTCTAAATGTTTCCAGTCAGATTTAATCTTTTCATTGTTGAGATCACTCAGGCTAAAAATATTATATTTGATCAATATGCTCATTATAGGCCTACAGCTTTGTTGCTGAGATCTTAAACTCACCCATACACACAACAGTATCTTATGTAAGTTGGCGCAGTAGCATGGCAGTTTTAAAGCCTTATATTCAAGCATTTTTGCAATATTTTTTTGCAGAATGGATTGATCTCAATGTCACAATCCCTGCCAGCATTTTAAGTGAGTCTCCAGATGCCTGATTTTTCATTATTAAGTCACACTTTCCAATTATGTGTATGCATTTAGCTCTGATTTTAACAGAAGAGACAGCCAACTCCAATGTTTCAAGATAATCATAAATACATTTTATAGACTAAAGGTCTGGCTGTTGGCTGTGGATGATCAGGTAACAGCTTAACAGATAACAGCTTCATTTGTTCATTTTGTCTGTTTTTGTCCTTTTGAATTCACGCATCATAGGTGTGAATTCAGAGGCGCTAGTCACTGCACAAAGGTCTTATAAAACCGTCTGTTAAATGTCACAGTACTTGAAACACGAGACAAAGCCTGCATCTAAGTTTCTTAATCATTTTCATTTCTGTCTTGCAAACTTATTTTTTCAGCCTGTCCTGGGATCAGAAAATTGACACTTGGCTTCTGGGACCAGTATGAGCGACCAAGAGGAAAGAACACTTCTGTATTCATGCTTGTAATCTTTGACACGTTCTTTATTATGCCGTGTGAAAAAAAGCAAAGATGGAAAAGACAGAAAATGTTAAAGTAATGCCTCCTGTGTGGTTAATGTATAAGTTCATGATCACGCTGTGCAAGATGGAATCAGTGTCAAGACTGACTCAAGCTAGATGCATGTCAACTTTTGTGTTATGACAAGGAGGATTATAAAATGTGCAGACAGAAACACATGTCGAGCCTGTCATGACTGCCATATTTACACATGTGGATCATAGCAGCAGTCAATTGTTAGATGTGGACAGCCACAGTGACTGGGAAATATACTGTATGTGCTCTCTTTGTGTAGCCCTCATAGCCCTCATAGCTTGAAGATCAAAGTGGGACCTTTTTCCCCCAATAGAAGATCTACAGGCTATGGGGTCAAATCAAGTTCATGCATACATAAGAGACTGCTCTATTTTTGGTCACGATAGCGTCCTCTTGGCGGTTGCAGCCTATAGCAGACCACAAATGTCAGTCAAAAGGTGGATGTTTTGGAGTAGTGAACAGGCGTTTGAGATACCTCCTTCACTTGGGGCAGCAACTCACTTCTCACCTGGAGAGGTCAATCCACCTTTTTTTGGCAGAGAACCTGATCCTCAGCATGAAAACAAAGCTCTCAATTTATTGATCAATCTGCATTCCAACTCTTACATGTGGTCATGAGCTCTGGGTAGTGGCTGAAATGTGGTTTAGGCATCCAATCGTTAGGTCTCTTGGTCGCCTCGCTAGGCAGGTGTTACAGGAGGAGGCCGCAGGGCAGACCCAGAATACGCTGGAGGGTTTATGCAGTTTATCCCATCAGTATACCTATCAATCTTAGCATAGTGCCTCATCTGTGTTTGAAAAGCTGTGGACAATGGATGGATGGATAGTGTACAGGCCAGAATGTGGTTTTTGAGAGCAAGCAGACAAGGGAAACTTTGTTGAATTAGAACATACAAAGACTGCTCTCACCCACGGTGCCTATAATATGGCTGCTTAGCATTCATGGACAGATTGTTTCTATAGGTGAGAAGGGATGGAGTGAAATAACAGGAAAGACTCCAGGCAGCACTCTATATTCAATTCCTATGTTAAGCTAAATTGCAGTGTTGCACTGTGGATATTCTATGCTGCATTACTTCCTCTTTGTGCTGGAGGCGTCCGAACTTACAGGTGTCATATTACACACCACTGTACCTTAGTGGTAGAGTGTTTCCAGCTTAAGATTGTTTGGAGACTTTAAGAGATCTTTTATTGTTCTCTGCGCTTGCTATCTAGGCTCTGGTATGGACACCTGGAGGCACAGTTAATTTTGAAAATATGATCACAGAATTGCCAGAGAAATATTTTTTAGATGTTATTTTAGGCAACGCTGCAGAGAGTGACACAAAAGAAAAAAGAGAGGGCATGAATGTGTTCTAAGGCATTTTGTAACTGCTGACTCAGAGGGAATCTGCTATGAGGACATGAAGACATGCAGAGTATTTAAACTTCTTGATTGTGGCATTTTTAAGACTTTATGTGCTATTTTATGTTTCTCTGGGTCCAAGAGACTGCAGCATGAACACCTGAGGATTCAAAAAGTCAAGCCATGTACATTATTTTTCATTGTATTCTTCAAATTGATATCAACAATTGTTATATCAAATTGCAGGCTTTTAAAGTTATAGATCAGACGTGCTTTTTCCCCTGCAATTAAATACAAATATTTGTAGCAGTTCTACATTGCAGAGATGCAGCTACGTGTTATGGATCTGAGAGAGAGATTTGACATTTCAAGACAAAGACAAAGGTAGCACAAAGAAAGCAAGAGTTACCAGGAAAATCCAAACCACTGCGTCAGCTGTACAGCAGGAGTCCACAAACACAGCAGGATGTCCAGGATTCCCTTTAATATAAATATATACAGTATATAAATAGAGAATTTTTCCTTTGACTTTTTTGACTTTTAAGTATTTTTACTTACTTACTAATTCTTTATCTGCTCTCTGAATATGACTGCATTTCTATGGGTATCATGAAATGGCATTGGAGGAGTTATAGACTCACCCTGGTATAGGCTATCTGCATTTCGTTGCTTGTACTTGTGACAGGCAATGACAATAAAGTTGAATCTAAGAAGAACGGCCATGCAGCCAAATAGTGTGACACTGAGCATCAACTAATGCATGTTATGTTCATGGATCTTTGGGCATTTGTGGTGAGTCAAATGCTAAATAATGACATTTCTGAGGAACTAAGCTGTTCTGAAGAATCTGCCATGCTTGTTTTGACAGATGTAGTGACTTACATGCCAAAGGCCTTTAGTCAGAAAAGCAAGCGAGTTCAAATGTGTTCTCAGTGTGTGTGTGTGTGTGTGTGTGTGTGTGTGTGTGTCAGCTTTCACAGGAAAAGGGATAGAGGCAGATAGTAACAGAGGACAAGTGCAGTGATACAGGGGACATTTGAGGACAAGCAACAAAGAAATAAGCCTGACAATTTGTCTGTCTCCCAGCAGACGTGTGAAGTGTTTCTGCCAGTCTGAGAAGCACTTTGTTATTGACCTGTTTGAACTTTTGTTATTTACGAGGTAAGTTATTTAACATTTATCGAAGGGACGTCATCAGCGTCATCTAAGAAAACAAGCCAAATCTGTTCTAATGTAAGAGTGGCTATTTCCCGCACTTAAGGGAAACAGAGAAACCGTTTGTCAGCATGTTGTCATCCTTTTGTCATCTTTGAGGTGAGATTGAGTCAGTTTGTCAGAAATGAAATGTGGGACAGCTCAATTCAATTGAATGCTGCTGGTTGTGAAAGAGTCCAGCTGCAGGTTTATACCCCAGAACACTAAACAGGAAGCGTTGCAGTCTACAACCAAGATGATAATCGATGTGAACTACATGACATGATGGCTGCCATGTGTAGCCTACATTAGTTTGAACTATTTGTTTGCAAAAAATACATTCCAGTGATGCAGTACCTCCAAAAATCAGGGGGGCACTAATGTCATTTATATCAGCAGATCACCAACCGTGAGAGTTCAGTCAGATTTGCTTTGAAACAGGGGATGGAGGAAAGGAAAGACAAATGGAGCGTTGACCTCTTTACTGCAGATGAGCAGCAGCTGTAAATGTCAGTGGTTTCTGTGATGGACAGAGAGGGAAATGGAGGAGAGAAAGTGAAGATGCTCTGTGATTTGGCTATATGAAGGAGACTATACTATGTATTGTTGCATTCATTACAATTCTATATAAAATGCACCAGGACATTCATGTCAGACACACTTTAAATGAAGCTAGCGTTATTGTCATCATTATTGTTTTAGTTGCACTCCCGGAAGCATCGCACACGCGGCAAACCAAATACTGTCTTCTGCTGATGATCTGTAGCATTGGTAAAGACTATCCTCGGGGAAATCAAGCAGATATTGCAGCTATATAAATTTCCGGACAATAAATTGACTTAGTTCAACGGGATCATGCAGGAACAGCGTCGCTATTTACCAAAGGAGCCGATTGGTCAACAGGCATTGCTTTATATTTCAGGCCGATTGAGCTCGACAATAATCTGACGTAGTTTGCTAACTTCAACCCTGGGCTTATTATACCCATTGGCAAACAATTAACAATTGAGACACTTAGCAGACACAGAGCAACATTAACATAATACCAGAGTTGCGTTATTGCCATCTTTACGTCCAGTGTTCCTTTAGCTCTAAGCTCTTGAGTCAGGATGCTCAGTCTGTCGAATTGCAAGTGGCTGGTCATTTGCAGGCTGTTTGCAAGGCTGACTGCAAAGTGGTGAACAGATAGAAATAAAGAAAAATTCTAAAAAGTACTCCAACTCCAACACGAGTAGTGCTGATTTAATACGTATGTCATTGTAAAACCTTTCGTTTGAGTTCAAGGGGAAATACTGAACTGAATTCATCCCATTTTCTATTTTGCCTTGATTGTTTTCAGTTGAACAGAACTGAACCAATGTTACAGGGCTGTAAAACCTGTTTATGTGGCTTTCAGCCAAAGTGACATACACTTGTATTTGAAAATAGGTAGCATGGAGTCCATCAGGGTTCCAGGTCCGCTTCCTGTGCTGATTAATAAAATAACACTTTTTTTGCTATTCCACTTTGTCTATTATGTTTATGCAGAACACCTTGTCATGTAATAAACTCACATATCCTCTAGTGTTGACTTTCTGGTAGTATCCATACTTACATTACATTACATTACGATCATTTGGCTGACGCTTTTATCCAAAGCGACTTACATTACATTACCACCCTTCGCAGAGGGGGGAGCAATTGAGGGTTCGGTGCCTTGCTCAGGGGCACCTCGGCAGGGGCTCGAACCAGCGACCCTCCGGTTCCCAAGCGGAAGCACTACCCACTGAGCCACTGCCCCCCATACTTCCAGGTGTATGTGTGAAGATAAACAACTGCAGAAAAAGGACCCAGCATGCTCGGTTTGCTGTCCTTGACCAAACGTCGGGAGACATAAAGTCAGATTTCAAATGTGTTATGGTAGATTCACTGTGGCCTCATTTGGTGGCGCTTATCTGTTAAACGTTCCACGAGTAGCAGGAGGTGCTCTTGACATGCATCCAAAGATGAACACTCACCGGGGTGCTTTGTACATGTGCACCAACCACCACGCCTACACCTCAGTCCACCCTCAACATGCTGAGACTAATTAAATGTGCTGAACATACAGTATGACTTCATTCTGGAATATTGTCTCAGTTTTGACTGTGTTGTTTCTACTGTATCTTTTTTAACACAGCGTTACATAAAGAGAAATCAAGTTATTTCTCATGTCAACTCAGATCCTCATCACCAAAATCTCTTCCACAAACGGTAAAAAGTTTGTTGCAGGCCTTTAGTATTGAAGTATAGTTTAATGTATTTCATTGTGCCGGTAATTTGATTTGATTTATGCTGCTTAAGCTCTTTTTGGGGGGGTCAGTTGAATATTTATGACAACAACAGCGCTCTCATTTCAGATATTACAGTATGTAAACCAAGAAATCATATCTGAAGCACCCAAGTTTAATGCAGGACGCAGGAAGGGTGAGAGAAGGATAGAGCTGAAAGACAGACGGATTTGACGCACACCCTTACCATTATGTCATGCTG
The DNA here is from genome assembly GCF_046128005.1 of Genypterus blacodes. Classification (NCBI taxonomy): domain Eukaryota; kingdom Metazoa; phylum Chordata; class Actinopteri; order Ophidiiformes; family Ophidiidae; genus Genypterus; species Genypterus blacodes. The sequence continues at coordinate 7,102,865 of NW_027466817.1, forward strand.
TGTATGCCACATGGAAAATAACATGGCTGATTCACCTTCTCTCTCATCTTACAATATCAGAACACCTTGGAGTGTATTCATGTTATTATATTATTGCTACACAACACAGGCAAAAAGAGAAATCACCATCCTGTTTGTAATTAGTTTAGCGCTGGTTATTCTCACTGGCGAGAGGCCGTTATCGCACTGGAAACATTTCGAGAAACATTTACTACCTCTTACTGATTGAGGGTTTCAGCTGTTTACAGCTTTGCTGTCTGGTCAGTTTTTCAGACTTGACACTTTTCAACTTAGAGCACTCAGAGTTCCTCTTCAAAAACTGCACAATTTGTCCAAAAGTCAATGTTGTCAAGTCAACATTTGTAGTTGGTGGAGTTCCACTAGATGGATCAAACACTTAAAAGCTCTCCATCTCAACACGGGGGCAGATAAAACGTCATGGGGAAACCAAACACAACCACGCGTAAATGCAACAAAAGTAAGTCAGTGATTAAATGGACTGCAGGTTTGAAAAGCAGTACAGGAACAAATGATGAGCCCTCTTCTGTATGACTTCTGATCAGCTGTGATGCGTGATGATTTCATGATGCAAACCGTTTGATGTGAGCCACTTCTTCCACCGCTTCAGTCTCCTGTGAAAGAGCTCTTTTAAATTTGATTTCACTGTTCAGCCACAACTTGTATTCAGGCAGTAAAGTACTAGACAGACCTAATGCAGCTGTGGCTTTGTTCTTTTCCCGACATGTGTCAGGTGAGTTTAACAGTGTCTGATATCAAACTGAATATTTAATCATGCATCTCCTTGCTGAGGGAATGAAAAGCAGGATTTCTGCGCCCGCCAGCCTCAAGAGGGATTTTTAGAGCATTTTAAAAGTTTTGCTCTACCGCTTTACTAAAAGTACCTGGAGTAACATCAAAAGAAATGTGTGTTTCCTTATGCATATTAATCGTTATGCATGTGCCACTTAGAGCAGCAGAGGGATACATGGTTGAAACACACCGTATAGTCTCCTTTATCCTTGAGTGTTTGCAGTCAAGTGTGAATAGAATGCTCATTACATTGCATCATGTGTACTGCATGTTGACCTACTTAAACGATTCAGGAATTATATTACTTTCATACATTTACAAAACAACAGTGCTCACTTTCTGATGTGTCAGGCTCAGACCTGGTATGCTTGCAGCCAAACACTCCTCTCAAACAGACGAGTGGAAATGAAGCTGTCATATTTTAATTTGCTTTCATTCTAAACCTGCCTGCCCCCAGCCTGCGTGTCTCTCTTTTTGCTCTCTCTCTCTCCATTTCTGTCAGTTTGGCGATCCCTGTCGCTCACTCTCAGCTCTTATCTGGTGTTGAGATGAGACAGGCCATTTTTCGACCTTTTTGTGTCTGTCCCTCTCGCCGTTTGTCTGATTTTATCTGCGTCGTAACTTGTGTGTGCTCATTTTGCTGCTTTGCAATCATCTCCTGTCTGCCCGCCTCTGTCGTTAAGATAGCACTATCTGATCTCTTGTTGAGTCAAACGCTTAAACAAGAAAAGAAATGAGCAACTATGCCAAACAACAAATTACCTACAATTGCAATAGTTCCATCTGAAAAGTTGCGAATAACCAGTAGTACAAAGAGGAAATACAAATACTCAATACTGCTTGCAAATGTGACTCACTGTCAAATCTAGATTTGTGGATCAATTTATAGGATATCCATCACATTAAACACCAGTTTTATTAGATGGAAATGTGAAGGCAGAAACATAAATCCCTGTACTTATTCAAGTCTAAAGTAACCCAGATAATAATGTGAATGTGTATTATTAATTTGCAGTACCGAAGCTATTTTGCTACGGAAACAAATTCAGCAGCTGGATTAGTTAACTATACTCATCACCACAGGCCAGTGTCCATACAAACGATATTCATTCAGAATACTTCACACTATACCGGGGGACCCGCCAGGGTTGCTCCTTATCCCCACTCCTCTTTGCCCTGGCCATTGAACCACTGGCCATCTCTTTACAGCAGTGGTGTCAACCCATTTTAGGTTGGGGCCACATTCAGCCCAATTTAAACTCAAGTGGGCCGGATTTAGTAAAATCATAGCATAATAACCTAAAAATCGACTTAAATGGACAACTCCAAGCTCTCCCTTTGTTTTTGTACAAAGAAGTAGTTCATATTGCAGATGTTTACTTTTATTTAACTATCTTTTTACAAAACATGTTATGAACAACCTTAAATGTATTAAGTAAAACAAGTCCAAATTTAACAGTGAACAATAATAACAATACAGTATAAAACAACTTGTCAAGATCTAGAAATTATTTTAAATGTACATACATTTCCACATCTGTGTGGTAATGTGAACTGAACTGACTCACTATCTATGGATAGCTCCAAAAAAGTCTTGGAACATAGAGAGTTGAATTCGGCCTGGACAGTTATAATCTGCTTTCACTGACAACAATACAGGAGAGAAATAATAATAATAGTATATCACTATAATTATAATATCTAGTCTTCCAGCTGTGTTGTCCATCCTTGACACATTCAGCAGTTTTTCTGAGCAAATGCTACGCCACTTATACTTTAAATTTGCAGCTCTGCCAAACAGACTTCCCCTTTAATCTCAGTATCTCGGCATCAATGTGACTCATACATTCTCAGACCCCCTGCCCGCCAGCTACACCACACTCACTACAACCCTGAAATCTGACGTTCTAAGATGGAACAGCTCACCACTCTCCTTAATTGGGAAAATAAACGTGATCAAAATGAATTGTGTGCCGAAATTTCTTTACCTGTTTCAATCTCTTCGTCTGTTTATACCTAAACATTTCTTTGACTCTTTGGACCAAATGATCAGCACCTTCATTTGGGATGCGAAGCCTCCACGGATCTGTTATAACAACTTCTACAAAGATGTAAGTTCAGTGGGGGTCTCGCCCTACTAAACCTCCAATCCTATTACTGGGCAATTCATATCGATAAATTACGCTACTGGGTTAACTCTCCTGAGCTAGCCTGGTGCAGGCTGGAAGCCCAATCCTGCTCCTACTCCTCCTGCGCAGCTCCCCTAATATACACCTCTCTCCCAACCACGATCTCTCAGTTCACCATAAAACCCCTCTTGTTCTTAATACTCTAATGATTTGGTACCAATTCAGAAAACACTTTGAATTTGCAAGCGCATTGCCCCGGGTCCAGTCCGCAACAACCACCTGTTCCCTCCCTCATTCTTGGGCTCTTCCTTCTCAGCATAGCACCACAAAGGCATACAATGTTTCCTTGACCTGTACTCGAGCAGCAGTTTAACATCTTCACCAATCTGTGAACTCAATATAGACTACCTGCTAACCAATAATTTAAGTACTTCCAGATCACACACTTTGCCTGCAGCAATTTCCCAAACTTCCCTTCCCCTTCCCCTCAACTCATGTGGGAGGACCTGCTTACGTTCAAGACACCACTAAGAGGGAGATCTATTGCCGCATTCTGGACCTCGAGGATCTATCTAATTCCTAAACAGGGACGCCTGGGAGGTTGAGCTCCAGATATAGACAAAGACTGGTGGGACAAAGTCATATTTTGATTTTATTTTATATCCCAGGCAGGGCCAGGACAAGTTTGTGACTGCGGGGTTGGGTTGGGACTTTGGGTGGGATTTCTTCTCTTTCCTTCTCTCTATCTCTCTCACTTTCCCCCCTCTCTCACCACCAATAATGTGAATTTGTAAACAGAACTACGTATATCCCTGGATCAGTTAGAGATTACATTCACATGTGGAACTAAATCTAATAAGTGTAGTATATTTTGCTAGTGAGGGGAATCTTGGAATCTCCTTAGCATTCTGTCTTTTGAATGTTATAAGGTATGACTTTTTGAAAGGTTCAAAGATATTAGAGCCACAGAGACGCAAACACACGTGCCTGGAGGGTAAGGATGCAAGCCAGATGTTTTTTTTCCTAGTACACATCACGAGAGCTCAATGGTCCCACATAAACAGGAACATCTTTCCTTCTTTCCTCAGCTTTTCAGCCCTCCCAACTAAACTCTGTCCACCCAGCTTTCTGTCTGCATGCATCCAGCAGGCAGCACTGCAGGCTCTCTTAGAGTAAAAAAATAAATAGGTCAGTGCCTGATTGATAAATCAGCTGCAGTCGTGGAAATTATACACAGGTGCATTCAGTCGCCAACTAGGCTGCAGCACAATCAGCCGCGCTGTTAAAAATCTAAAAATATAGTCCAATACATTTGTTTAGCAGAGGTCATGGAGACACACGCCCAAGCTCAAACTAATGCTTTAATTATTCTCATGGTCATTGTGGACCTTTAAACATGCTTCCGGATGCAATGGCTTGTATAATCATTTCAGTTTCATTTGCATTCATTGGGGCTTTCTGATATAGGCAAAAACATTTTACTGAATTAATTTGGCTTCAAGTCCTGCGGTGTAAATGTATTCATAAAGACGTGGACGAATACACACAAAAAAAGAAAGAGAATTTCTATTGGCAACAACCCCAACTACAATATATGGTGTACAGTATCAATAGGGCATCTCAAAGTCAAGATTTAATAAGAACCTGCAGGAGATCCAAGAACAATTTTTTACAACTCACAGTAAAACCTTGAAACCTTAAACACAAACAAACCCAACTGCAACACAAAGGGCAAGGTTTTTGTTATTAATATGCTGTCCTAAATTAAGATTTGGAACACTAACACCCAAAGCAAACCTGCATGGACGGCAATAGATACCAGTTTCTCTTTCAGTTTTTATCCATCAGTACTTTAATTTAACTGCAATATCACAGCTTCTGCTGTCGACATCAGAAGAGACTGAACACTGGAGCGTCACTGTATAAATGAAGCACCACAAAGAAGCTGCAGTGAGCCTTCTGAGCACACTAATCCAGTGGTTCCCAAAGTGAGGGGCGCAGAGCTATTGCAGGGGGTGCAGAACTCAGGATTTTCATACAATTTATACTGTTCAAAGTTGGTGTGTTTCCTCCTTCGTGATGGTTTCTGGTTGGTGGTCACCTCCTCTCGGCACATCCCTCTTCAGAAGAATCTGATCTTGTCAATTACAGATCATCTTAGTTAGACCTTATTACTGAGCTTCCTGTTGTCAGAATCTCTCTCTCTCTCTGTGTCAGCAGTCTTCTCTGCATCATAGTTTACACTTGCAGATAGATTACATTACACAATTCTTAAAGACAATCATAGTTAAATGGAAATGAATATGATCACACTCATCAGTAGCCACTACACAAGCACCACATGATCTACAGTACATACCAGAAGTGAGGAAATCTTCTGAATACACGATGGTTAGTGTGAGTTATGTAGCCTGAACATCCAACTTTACAGCCATATCTAGAGAAAATCCAGAAAGAACCGATATTTTGAGGTCACATGATATCAATTGACCATCACATCGTTCTTGTCTGGATATGGCCTGGAAAAACACACACACACACGCACGTGCGCACACACACACACACACACACACACACACACACACACACACACACACACACACACAGCTGAGTGGGTAAATTACTTAAAGACAAAGCTGTATGGTGAATGTCACCCATAGCTCCTGTTCAATTCAGTTAGAATCTGAGGTGGTGAGTGGAAGGAGGAAGGCGGCTGTGGCATTCAGAGCCGCCGCTGCTTCAAAGGTCCGTCGATACGATAATGGCATTAACTGTGAACAGCAGTGAAAAAGTGAGAAAGAGAGACCATATGTCTACTAACTGGAGCAGTACAAATGTCTCTTACAGAATTGGAATTGCTTCAGCTGGAAAGATTGGACTGTAGAGCTCATTAGAGATCGAGTGTGCCTGTGAGTGCCTTTTGTGTGTGTACAAAATGCCCTACAAGTCTTATCATATATACAGTGCAATGTTTGTTTCTGAAAAGCTTCTATACATGGTATAGAAGCCCTCAGCAATTTGGCTCTGTCCTGCTAATGATTCATCCGTACAATATGTGTGTTAATGCCAGTGTGCAAGTGAGTGTTTTTTGTGTCTCGCATGTCAAAAAAAACTCATATCGCATGTTATATTGGATTTAATGTGTGGATGATATTATGGACGCTTTCATAATTATTACTTTCCACAAAAACTAACTAATAAAGATACTCATGAGCTACAACTACAAAATCTTTTTTGCATAATTGTTTAATGTTGAAATATCTGATTTGGAGAAAGTGAAGTTGAAGCTGAAGTGAAATAAGTGAAGTTCCAAGTCAGTGCTGCCAAATAATTCAACAAAATTCCAATTTGCTTTGAAGCCCAGTCCAAACCATGAATCACAACACTGAAAAATCACAAGGGGCAGTAATTTCTGTCAAGTGTGCCAGTTATTATGTTTGCCAGTTAAGTGATTTAATCTCCACGTTTCGTCTTTTTACAGCAACCTTTAAAAGTACAAAAGTGAAACTCGTTTATTTCTGAGCAGCTCCTCCTGGGTGTGGAGCCATAACTCATCAGAACTTCAGTTAAGATGAAGTAAAAATGACCTTTAACAAGTATTGCATCTGTCACAGTGCAAGTTCAAAGTATGGAGCTGCTGAGACAGAGGCCAAAAGCACAGCTCGAGTAAAAACCAGCACTCCTCCTCATCCTCCTCTACCCCCTCTTCCTCCTCCTCCACCTCAATCACTGCACTCTACCACGGACCTTTGGAAATGTCTCGTACAAGTGTTTATGTCTTAAAGCTTGTTCTACCAGCTTTGTACTGTAGATTCAACCTTGGAAAATTATAGCTGCATAATGGCCCACCGGGAGGCTGCCCTTTGCCTCAGGAGTTGGCCATAATGAGCACAAAAAACACGAGTATGGTCATGTTGGCTTTTCAAGAAAACAGATAATCGGTTGCAAACAAATTCCTTTTCAGAGCAACACTAAGGCCCTTTACGAGACAATAAAAAAGGGAGAACATTTTCCACATCACGGTACATGTTAACCTTGGTCCGCCTCAACATCTCCATTCAAAAAAAGAAGACAAAGTGTGTTGCCCTTGGAGTCTAAACCGTGATCACCTATCATTGCTTTAATCAAGTTTGGCAGAAGGACACAAAGATGTTTCTGCAAGGTCAAAGGACGGATGTTGGACACCCTGTCCGTCACATTCCTCCAGAGCCAAATAACCTGACCAACCAGACTGATGTGAATAATATGGATACAGACAGTTCCACCAGTTGATTCACATGTTCTGTCTTGCACCCTTAATTTGCATTGTCACAGTCACAGCGAACATAGTTTCTGGCGTTGTTCTGTCCTGTCAGTATTCCATAGAGAGTAGAACGCCTTATTGCCTGCATTGTAGCACCTGAAGGCCCCCCATCAGCGAGGAACCTCCAAAGTGACGTCTCGGCTGTATGTGGTGAAGATCCATGGAACTGCAGCATTTAGCGTGAACAAATGCAGCCGCAGGAAACACAGACACTGGGTCACTCTGAAATCACACGGTCCCCAGGTGATACTAACCCTACTACGAGTGTTGACAGGGTGTTGGCTGCACTATTTGTTTCTTCGATTATTTCCTTGTTGTTCCTTCATCCTTTATTACTTTCTTCATTCTTCTTCTAAACCTTTAGTCTTTCTTCTTTCATTTGCTACTTCTCTCTACTTTCTTTCTTTGGCCTTATTATTCTTGTATGGCAATCAAGACACCCCATGTTCTCTTTTCTTATGATCTACCCTCCATCTGTTCCCTCCATATTTATCTCTCTCCCCCCTCCCCCCCACACTCCTCTCTCTCTAGTGCTTAGCTGTCAAGCAGTCATCTGAACATCATCAGGAAAGAAATAATCTTTTCTACCACACAGCCGGCAGTGTGTTGTTTAGCCATATGGTGTAAACAAACGTTAGACACTGGAGACGATATTTGAGATGATTTTAAATATTACACGATGCAGGACAAACTGGAATAGCAACCTTGGTGAATAATCTTTGTTGTATTTGTTTCTCCTGCGCACCTGGTCAGGTCAGAGAGGAATATCTGAAACCCTGGAGTGGTTATGATGGGCAGGTGCCCCTGCTAGAGGACTGATTCATCCTTGAGTCAAGAAAGTGAAGTAAAGAAGAACATCTCTGGAAAAACAGCAATAAAAGCTGCAATATGGCAACTAGGCTTCAGTCTTCTTCTACTTTAAAATCTTTTGGCTCCATTCACCAGAAGCCATTCGTTCCTATGGAGAAATGTTGACAGACAGCAACAAACCATAAACTTACCAAGATGTTGACTTCAGAATGGACAACAAGCTGTCATGGTAACTAGCTGGTAGCTAGATGGTGATCTACACAACAGCCAACTCTCGTCCTTATCCAAGCCCTTCCTGGCAGTCTGTGGTGAGAGTCTTGGATATGAGAGGGTCAAGAGCACAACTGTCAATACGAAACACAATAGAAGACAGAGGATGTCTTGGGATTTGTAAGTAACTCAAAACATCAGCAGCTTAGGACGGCTGATGCCTCACAGTGCCAAGCTCTTAAAGAACTTTGAGGCACTCTGCATGTGAGACAAATGTTACTTCAGAATGCAGAGAAAGCAAGAAAGAGAAGGAAGGAAAGCTCAAAAGCAGAAGATGAATTCCAAACCTTGCGCACACAGACTAGGAGCGGAAGAAACCTCTTGACACATGTCCGAGGGTAACTGCATTGGCTACTCCACAATTCCAACTTTGAAAATTAACAACATGTGGCCAAAGCTCCTGCACAGACTGTGGTCCTGCACGGACACACCATTCTGACAGAAAGCAGAAGGAATGTTTGTTGCCAAGGAAAATAAATCATCAACTCTTCTGCAAAAGTGGAGTTAAGGTGTGAAGTCTCTTGGACAAACTATTCCAAATGGTGTCTTTTACACCATCTGATCTGGAAGTCATACTGCTTTTGTATAACACGGCTCAGCTGAGTCTTGTAAGAACATTACATTTTTTATTTCAGGCTTTTTGTTGTTTGACAGCAGCAAAGTGTAAAAATGTAAAATATGCAGAGCTCTTGTCAAATTATTCAGTTTTTCTACTGTGACACACAGGAGATCACAAAATATCGTGTCTGCTCAAACAAACAGAATATTCAATTCATCACGAAACTTTAGTGCCTTTTTTCCCTCGACAAGTAAAAAGAAACCAATAGTGACACTTTGAAGGATTTTAAATTTCATTATTCAGGAAAGCATTATCTGTCATAGAATTTCCATCTTATGCTCCCTGCAAAATAAGCACAAGTGGCCATAATCAACAATATCATGAAGCACAAGTAAAACAACTGCACAGAGACTATTTGATTAAAACCAAATGAACTGACACTGTGTCAGTGTCAGTGTTGTTGATGTGACAGAGCTGCTTTTTGCTGCATGTTTAACTGTAGAGAAACAACCAGATGCCAGTTTCCATATTGGAACATTGTATTTAAAATTTATCAAATCACTCTTGCAACGTAACCCGCACGTTCCCTGATGGACTTTTTTGAGGATGATGTCACTTCCAGCACATTGATGTCTGTGGTTTGAGTCAACACCAACTATTATTTTCTGATTCATTGATCATATCTTTAGGGGCATTTTCTCTCTCTTCTGGGTCATTTGTGTTGATATGAACAAATAGCTAATGGAACAGATCCGGTCCTGTTCATTTCCCTCTGCTGGAAGCTGATTATCACTCGATTGTTCCCACCTGCAGTGAGCTCACCTGCCACAGCTGCTACCCATTAAGGCGTTACACCCATGAGCATTTCATCCCTGGCTTTAGTTCCTTTCTTTTTGTCGTCCCTAATGTCAGCCTCGGTTTCTGCCTCACAGATGTCCTATTTGATTTGGCAAGAAAAATCATTACAAGTGTATCACTTTCTACTCAAACAACACCCATGTGGGTTTGTTTTATATTTACGCTAGAGAAACCCTGCCATCTTTAATAACTCTCTGTCATTTAATAATCATCTGAGGCATTTTCTGAGTTTTCCTCACTGGATTAGTTAATGTTATGAACAGATTTTCATGAAATTTTTTATACATGATCAGAATCAGAATCAGAATCCGAATAGCTTTTATTGCCATTTCAGTTTACACTTAGAAGGATTTTTTTCTGGTTAATGGTGCGATCAACATATTAAACATATAAAACATATAAGACAACACCTATGCAAAGAAATTAAAAGAAATAAAAAAACATACGAAATAAATAAATTAACTGAATTGAATAAGATTAAAAGTTGCTAGGGAAATTATGTGGTCAGTGGCAGACCCAGGCCTTGTTGATGGGGCCCACTGCAGAGGGGAAGAAACTGAATTTGTGGCATGAGGTTTTGGTCCTGATGGACCTCAGCCTTCTGCCAGAGGGGAGGGTTGCAAACAGTTTGTGTCCAGGGTGGGAGGGGTCGGCCACAATCTTGCCTGCCCGCCTCAGAGCCCGGGAGGCGTACAGGTCCTGGAGGGACGGCAGATTGCAGCCGATCACCTTTCCGCACAGCGTATGATACGCCAGCCAACCAGACGGTGATGGAAGAGGTGAGGATGGACTCATTGATGGCAGAGTAGAAGTGCACCATCATTGTCTTTGGCAGGCTGAACTTCCTCTGCTGAGGGAGCTGATGTTGAGCTCCCACTTGAGGTCCTGGGATATGACGTATCCCAGGAATCAAAAAGACTCCACGGTGTCAACTGGGGAGTCACACATAGTGATGGGGCGGGTGGGGTTTGCGTTCAGTCGGAAATCCACAACGATCTCCTTTGTTTTTAGAGCATTAAGCTCCAGCTTGTTCTGCTTGCACCAATTCACCAGACGGTCAATCTCCCGCCTGTGGGCGGACTTTTCCCCATCAGAGATGAGTCCAATTAGGGTGGCGTCGTCCGCGAACTTCAGGAGCCGGACCGACTGATGACTGGAGGTGCAGTCATTGGTGTACAGGGAGAAGAGCAGAGGGGAAAGAACGCAGCCTTGAGGGGAACCGGTGCTGATGGAGCGTGAAGCAGAGACGTGTTTCCCCAGCTTCACATGCTGCTTCCTGTCAGTCAGGAAGTCTGTGATCCGACTGCAGGTGGAGTCGGGCACGTGAAGCTGGGAGAGCTTGTCCTGAAGCAGTGACGGGATGATGGTGTTGAAGGCAGAGCTGAAGTCAACAAACAGGATCCTGGCGTAGGTTCCTGCGGGGTCCAGGTGCTGGAGGGTGAAGGGGAGGGCCATATTGACGCGTCGTCTACAGACCTGTTGGCTCTGTAGGCGAACTGCAGGGGGTCCAGGAGGGGGTTGGTGAGGAATTTCAGGTTGGGCAGCACCAGGTGCTCAAAGGACTTCATGACTAGAGAGGTCAGAGCAACGGGTCTGTAGTCGTTAAGTGTGGTCGTTGGCTTCTTGGGGATGGGGATGATAGTTGATGAGGCAGTAGCTCAGTGGGTAGAGCTTCCACTTGGGAACTGGAGGGTCGCCGGTTTTGAGTCCCTGCCGAGGTGCCCCTGAGCAAGGCACCGAACCGTCAATTGCTCCCCCCTCTGCGAAGGGTGGTAATGTAATGTAAGTCGCTTTGGATAAAAGCGTCTGCCAAATGATCGTAATGTAATGTAATTTGAAGCAGGCTGGTACGTCAAGGCAAGAAAAAAACTCACAGTTTTTGGTGGACATCTGGATCAGGATTTTTTTCCCTGACTTTTTTAATATTTGGTGTTTTTGGCACTGTTTTCACTAACCTTTGAACACAAATCACGCATATGTGTTTATTTCATTAATGGTGTGGTCATATGAAACACATGTTAAGCAGTATCACTCTCATTCTCTTTGACAGATTATTTTTGCTTGACAGGTGACAGGAGACAGTGCCACTGCTCCCACCCTCTGGAACGTTTTCCCCTCAAACATCTGAAATGTTTAATCTCTTAACTCTTTCCAAAAAGTCCTCAAACACCATCTGTTCACCAAAGCCTACAACCTCTCCTATTTCTGCTCCATTTCTCTACCTGCTTCAGCTTGTTTTGTTTTGTTTGTTGTTCTTTGTTATGCTACACATCAGTGTTAAGCGTCCTTGGGTTTCTCAAAAGGCGCTATATAAATTCAAGTTAAAATTATTGTTGTTATTATTATTATTATCATTAGATGACAAGAAAATCTTTCAGCAATTTAAGCGAAAACCTCTGTCTGCAATTAAGTTCTTGATTGAGTTTTAACAAGATTGTCTGAACCACCAACTGACCTCTAACCTTCCCTGTTGTAGGGGGATCAAATCCCAACCACTGGTTCTAACCTTATCTCTTTTTAACTGCTTATTCTAATCATAACCTGAGCAGGTGTCAAGATCCCTCATCAACTTATCTAAGAGTGATTGATGTAGTGCTGCCTGCTGGTTTTGCGCAGAGCTGCTTGCTGAGAGGACCAACCGTTCAGTTAATTGGCCAAAGTAAAAAGGTAAAACAGTTACACCCACAATAACGTGGGGTCTAGGCCATCCTGCTGTATTGGGGTTCTTCAGTTATGTTTTCTTACTTCATACTACTATATTGATGTACTGTCTATTTAAAAAAAACATACAAATTAAAGACACAAAAAATGTGTACTTGTAATAATTTTTCACACTATTGGAAAAAACGGTGACTGAGCTGGCTTTCCCCTGTAAGTCTGTAAACCAACCAGTGAACAAATGACTAACAGAAATAAATTATGTCGGTCAGTCAAGTTGTCCTGGAACAATTTCATCACTTGCACTGAATGCCAGTTAGAAAAAAAACAACAAAGCAATAGTGTAACGCACAGTATTTATAATTGTGTTTAATTCACACGTCACAACAGTCAGTCTGTGCGTTTGCCTTTATACATTAGCTACATTTTAACTATTCTGTATGATGTGTGTGTGTGTGTGTGTGTGTGTGTGTGTGTGTGTGTGTGTGTGTGTGTGTGTGTGTGTGTGTGTGTGTGTGTGTTTGTATGTTAGTGTGCGCGCGTGTGTGTGTGCGTGCATGAAAGCATGTGTCTAACAGCGTGGGTGTGTAGCTCCACATTAAGTCTGCGACCTGAGGTTTCATTGCTGTTTCTTTATTGCCTGTTCAATCTGCCATTAGCCTGATGAAGCCGGTAATGTGGCCTCTGCTACATGTTAAATTAAACACATTTTCATTAGTTCTGGATGGGATGGCGAGACAATTAATGGTAATTCAACATAGTCCATCCCTCTATCACAGACAGTCTTCAGTGAGTTTAGTTCTGCTAGACAGTATTTTCCATCCATATTAAAAATACCTCACTGCTGGCTGCTGTTTTCAAACTGTTTAATGTGTACAAAATGCATTAATCTCCTCTACTCTCTTGATTCAGCTCTGCTGTCTATACTGTACAATTTGTACACGCAAATTTTGTATATATGGTATACAACATGGTTGACAGAAACAGTTAATATGGAATACATGGCTTGAAACCCATTCATGGAAAACACATTTACCAAATAAAAAGGCTAATGCAAATGAGTGATGTCATCTGGCATTACAGCTTTTTCCATTTTAGTAGTAGCAAGCTGACTTCTACATGACTATAGTTTATTCAAGGTTTTTCTGTCTGGTGTTAGAGTCCACCATAGCACAGAGACAGCACTTGTGAAAGTCTCAAATGACCTTCTAATTGCATCAGACAAAGGACTTATCTCTGTTCTTGTTCTATTAGATCAGTGGTTCTCAAACTTTTTACATCAGGTACCACCTCAGAAAATATTTGGCTCTCCAAGTACCACCACTATGGCCGACGTTAAAATACAGTAGCGTAGCCTTCCCTATTCAGCTGCTATGCAAAATTAGATTAGATTAGATTCAACTTTATTGTCATTGAGCAAAGTACAGGTACAAGCCAATGAAATGCAGTTAGCATCCAACCAGAAGTGTTGAAAATGTCCTATAATATATACAGAATAAACTATAATGCAAGCAGGAAGCAAATGTATTCCTCATAATTTATTTTGACCTTTTTCAGTCACAGCCACATTGTACAAACTGGTACTAGAACTCTCTCATATGAACAACTCTGCTATATGGGGCAGTCGGCTGCTGTCGATGATTTTCACCGGCAAATGCGCCGGTATCGGGACGTTACCGCCGCTGGTGCCGGCACCGACAAATGCGCCCGCATCGGCACCGACAAAACTAGACCGGCTAAACTTATTTTAATTCGCATTTCTGATATTTTTATTTGATTCGTCCGGAACCACTACAGGGAGCGGTACGCATACCACAGTTTGAGAACCACTGTATTAGATCTTAGTACTGCACTTCATACCATTGACCACCACATTCTATTACAGAGATTAGAACACCTAATTATCAGACTCCCCTCCTGTGAAACTACCTCCCAGATTCGGTCCGAGGGGCAGACACCCTCTCTATGTTGAAGAGTAGGCTTAAAACATTCCTCCTCTGATAAAGCTTTTAGTTAGGGCTGGCTGGTCTTGCCTTCAACCAGCCCCTAGTTATGCTACTATAGGCCTAGACTGCTGGGGGACTTCCCATAATGCACTGAGCTCTTCTCTTCTCCTCCCCTCTCTATCTGCATATCCATGACATTGCATTACCACTGCATTCCACTAACTCTACATCTTCCCCGGAGTTGTCTATGTTCTCTCATCTCACAGGTTGCTGTGGAGGCATGCCTGTGGAGATGAAGACCCTGTCCTGCTATTAGTATCAATATCATTAGTCATGTTTATTATTATTTATTAATTATTATTTCCTTTTTATTTATATTATATTATTTTATTTATTTGTTATTGTTGTTGCTGTGCTTCTCTGTCTCTCTTCCTTGCTACTGTTGCCAAGTTCTTGCTCATGGGCGAATGTTGGGCTTCTTTAAATACTCTGTCTAAAGTGCCTTGAGATAAGGTTTGTGTGATTAAGCGCTATATAAATAAAGTTATATTGAATTGAATTGAAATATGTGAATATAGAAAAACATACTGTACATCAGTGGATTGAGGACAAAGTGATGTCCTAGGTCTGTGTCCAGTTGGCTCCTACTTGGTGTAGGTGGCGGCAATATGGTCATATCAACTCACATATGAAGAAAAACTAACGTTTAAGCAGCTATACGTTTGCTGGTTAGTTCATATGTATTGTGTGTGTACATAAACAAGTCAGAAGTAACAGAATCACAGGGTAGTACTTATTATATTCTATATATAAACATGGATTATAGACACACAAGGGATAATTCATCAAACTCAGTGGCACATTTAACATGTCAGCAAGGGAGAATAGCCTCTTGTCTTCTCTGGTTTGGTATCTCCTCGTTTATATGTCAGGAAAGCTGTTTATAAAACACATCAATGAAGACCTACTTCAGCGTGACATTACATTTTATCAGTGTGAAAGTATTTAGCTGTCATGATTCAAAAGCTCACAAGCCTCTTGAGTGAGATTAAATTATCACAGTGCTTATTTAGGGCGGAGTTGTGAAGTCATTGTGCTGTTTTTATTGGTATTATTAGTGTTATTACCACCCTTTTAAATAAAACGACTAAAAACACTTTTCTTCAATGCTCTCTAGGAATATAATGTGTGTGTGTGTGCATGTATATCATCTCCAGTGTGCTGATGTGTCTATTTTCAGTACAATGACATGTTCTCTTCAGTGATGTCATTAGCAGCTATCATAGCACTGTCATGTCAAGCAGAGACAGTCTCCAACCTAGAAAACGCACGCACGCACGCACGCACGCACGCACGCACGCACGCACGCACGCACGCACGCACGCACGCACGCACGCACCTGATCTGTCAGTTTCTTTTGAAGCGTGAATTCAGCCGTTGTACTGAGTTCTGATTGCTTTTAGCCCCAACTAATCCATCAGGTACACATCAAGGAGATCAAGGTGGAGATTGCAGTATGACATTTCCTTTTTTCTGCACTCCCCAGCAACATTACTAATTCATTAACTGTGTAAAGTGTGTCAAGTTGAGCCTTTTGTTGAAAGTATATATACGCCTTCATTTGAAATCCTTTGTATTTTAGCAATACTGGATGTTGAGCATATTGCTACTCTCTGTGAAAAATCATGCAGAGTGTTTTGAATTGATTTCGTCATTCTGCATATGATGCTGCTGAGTTGCCTGAATCAGTGCAATAAAGCAGCAGAAACAGCAGTTACAGCTCTGATTAATGATCTTAAAGTTGCCATAAAAGCAACACTCCAATAACACTTAAGCTTTCGCCTGAGCAGATACATGCTTGCAGTCACCAGCTGATTCCAGTTAACTAATCGGTTTGCGCTGAATTTGATTGATTGAGCTTTGGCAGGCAGCTGAGCTGAATGACAACACACTAAGCCATATAGTAGACTACAGAACTTCTCAATAATTATTTTAGGAGTTAACAAGTAGCAGGCGGTTATTATACTCAAATTATTAAAATGTTAATGGAATCACAAATTACCATCAGGACTGAATTTGTGTCAATGCATTTCTTCAATTTGGCAGATACTTGAAAAATTACTTAGGAAATAATGTAGCAACAAGCAAATTTATCTCAAGCGGGGTGAAAAATAAATTGGCTCATTAGGCCTTTATACGTGATGGAATATCAAACTAACAATGTTTGCCCCTGGGTTACTCTCATATGTTGAGATGAAACATTTTAATGGTTATGAAAGGATGGAGAAAGCAAAATAGGAAAACATTAAATGTCTAATAGCTGTTGACTTTACCTTGTAATGCCAATAGACTCATTTTCTGGCTAACGGGGAAGAACATTTCTGAAGGACAGGCCACACTATTTTGTGACAGGAGAAGCACTTTCCAACAGAGTGAATGAGAACAAATTCACATGTGAGCTGCCAATTTTCCAGCAGCGGCAATGACACTGTGCGTGCGTAAACGATACACACATGAGGTGAATGTGATGGATTGTGACTGGAAGCGGACTGACAGCTATACATATTCATCAAGCATGTAGAGGAGTGTCGTGAAGCGAGACACAGCCCGTGTGTGTAACTTATGTGACAAATTGTTGAGCTTGTGTGTCCCGTGTAATGAAAGGTTTGTTGGTTGTTTTCAGATATTACATACATTATGTAAATATTTAGTTTCTCCTTTTAATAAAATCATGAAACAGGAATAAGCTCTGTCTTGTTGCCTATGAATAGAAAATTATGCTTTTTCTTGTGTCCATCCATTTTCTTCCATTCATCCAGGTGTTGTTGTGACCAAGTGCAGATCTGTTACATAAATCTTAGATTTACATACAGAGAGTGGATGCCTCCCATGTTGTTTAGCAAGTGGAATCACACACAAGCTGGGTTGCAATTACACAAAACAACAGGAGACCTAAAACAGACTCTTGTGGAATACCGAGGGACAGGCTGAGACAAATCATTGTTAGGTGCTTTCATTGCACTTCATCAACCACATCTCACTTCAGATTTAGACTTTATATTATTGTCACACGACACAATGAAAGACCAGCCCAGTTATAATAGATAAGAAAAAAATCATATAAAACAAGATAAGAAAAAAATTAAGTTATTCTATAGAAAAAAATACATTTGTCTTTTTGTTGTGGACTGTACTTTCATTTGTATTGAATGAGTATGAATTGTGGAATTGTGATGGCAAATTAAGAACACACAGAGGGTGCAGCAGAGCAAATGTGCTCTCTCTGAGCCGCCTTAAATTTTTCTACCTATGTGTGTGTAAAGAATGCTGATATGGGATATGAAACATAACCAGTAGTCAATGTGCACCAGCCAGTTGAATGGTGTGAATTTATGCTTCTCTGTTGAATTCATGTATTTGTAAATCTAACTGTGAAAGAGTCAGTGCCTCCCCAGCCACGAACCCCACCACACGTCACTGGCTTGAATAGCTAAGAGTTGAATGCACAATAACAGGGTAGCTATGTTTATACATGGCACAAGTTTGGCCCAGTTTGATATAAAACACAATTTTATACAATATATATACTAGGGCCTCCATCTCTCCATCACTTTGGGGGTCCTTGGCCTGAAAAATGTTGAAGACCCCTGTTTACATGACAGTGCACATACAGGTATAGGATATTTTGGAGATCATTTTTTTATACAGAAAGAGGGGGGAAAGGAGAGAGATAGAGAGAAAGAAAGAAGGTTGTACTATTATTATTATTGTTGTTTAACTTTTCCGTGGACCCTGAGGTAAAATAGGAAATATTAGGTACAAGTACATTGAAGTAGACAGCAGTGTAGACGCAGAGTCCAGGATGGCATCAGTGATGTTGATGGGATGTCATAGGGAAAATACAGTTTTTAAAGGATGATGTCAATCAGCAAAGTAGACACTACAAATTGCATCATAGGCTGTGTGAAGAGAAGAAGAGAAGAGAAAAACAACAAAAACAAAAACCAAGAGAGGAAATCCCACCCAAAGACCCAACCCAACCCTGCAAGCCTGTTATGCCTCTAAGCTGAAAATGTGAATGCGTGAACACAACCCTGCATCCATACAACCCAGTCCTGGTCCACCTGGGTTGTAAAATGAAATGAAAAATAAAAAGAAACTATTGAGGTTTTCAGTCATTGGTCTGGCATAGCCTGTAGATCTGTGAAGTAAGAGATTCCACAAGAGATCACATTCCACAGCGGTGATTGATTCACTCACACCTCATGTTTTTGTTTTATGGGCGTAGGACGGTAAAAGGTTTAACCATGTTGCTCTGTAGAACATTTGTGATATGCCTGTGTGCATTTATGCATGATACTCAGCTGGTTTGCACAAACAACCTATTTAACAGGTTGCATTATGAATGCATCATGCCTTTTATCACCATTCATCGGCATGGCATACTTTCAAGACACCCGCTTCCCCTGCATTTAAACAACACAGTTCGGTCTGCTGGGAAAAGATTAAAAGCCTCGCCTTAACTCCCAGATATTTAACACCTGGGAACTCCTCTGCAGCTGCTCAACATCAACCTGTCAAGCAGTGGCTGTGATGAGGTGTGTGTGTGTGTGTGTGTGTGTGTGTGTGTGTGTGTGTGAGTGAGTCTGTGAGTCTGTGTGACTGCATGAACATGAAGCGGGGCAATGCTGGAAAAGAGCAAACACTCCGCCTCTAATATGAATTGACAGGGAGCTGATTCTACCGTGAGCAAAAAACACAGCATGTACGTAAACCTGCAGATATGTGTTTTCTTCTCATTATGCGGCGCCTGTTCTTCCACTGTAAACATGCATCAAGGTGAGGAAGCATAGCGGAGTTACCCCTCATAATTTGATATAATTTGACATGTATGTCTAGTAGATTAAAATGCCTGAACCTCAGTGGTGTTTACTGCACACAAGCAGTAAACCTGTCCCCTGACTGTCCCCTGCCATGTTTAGTATGTGACTTTACATGCTGTGTTCTGCAACTGAAACGAGATAATTGATTCCAGTTGGGTTTGTGCTTCTTAAGCATTTGTGCCGTTCCCTGTGCACAGTTTGACTCATTATCTGACCTGCTGATGCAGAGCACAGAGAGGGAAATGGATACGCAGCACCACGGAGAGATTGGTCCTTAGATTTGAGCCTTTTTTGCATTCACATTTTCAGCTTAGAGGCATAACAGGCTTGTGTAGTCTGTATCATGTAAATGAGTGTACAGTATATATGTGTCTGTAAGAAAGGAGTGGCAAAGGAGGGAAAGGCAAAAGTGGTGGAAGGTACAAGAAGCTGTCTCAAGAAGAAGCCTACTGGTCAAAAGCACCATTTGATGTGTGTGTGTGTGCGCGCATGTGCATGCGTGTGTGTGGTTGGGGGTAGCAAGTGGTGGAGTAGTAAGGCGTGGAGACAAACATCTTCAAGAATGAAGGAAGGGGCAAAAATGTGGATACCTGCTCATTGTGGTCGGGTGGTGGAGACCCATCATGTGGAAAGAATGTGAAAGAAAGTGTGAAGCTGTGTGTCAGAGAGAGAGAGAGAGAGAGAGGGAGAGAGATAGACTATTGTTCCGTGGTTTGTCTACACCCAACACGGATCAATAGTTGGAATGCTTGTGACACTTGCTTTCACGCTTGCTTTGTTATAGGTGGGTATTGCTGGATTGTGTATGTGTGTGTGTGCCTGTCCACAGATGTTGGCAGCACTGTCATCAGAAATGTGTGTTTGTGAGGGAAATAGAGTTGCAAGGTGGGACTTAAAAGGTGGCCTGTCCAGTGTAGTTGGCAGTAGTTTAACCTGATGTGTGAGTGTGACAAACAATCTTTTGTGTGTGTGTGTGTGTACGTGTGGAGAGACAGAGAGAGAGAGAGAGAGAGAGAGAGAGAGAGAGAGAGAGAGAGAGAGAGAGAGAGAGAGAGAGAGAGAGAGAGAGAGAGAGAGAGCTCTTCAGTTCAGCAGGATCAGTCTTGGTTTGCTGGTTTTGGAGAGTCCTAGAATCCCACCCATTAACCTTACTTATGGAACCCGTTCCCGTTACTCTGAGTATTTTTACATAAGTAGTAATCATTGGTGGCTGTTTGCTTTCCAGAGCCTTAAAGAGTGGTAAAATCCTATTCATTCCATTTAACTATGCCTGCTCATTACAAATTGTCTGTGTGATAACTTTGAGTGAGGAGAAGCCTGCTGACACAGAGAGGAAGAAATTCTAAGAATAGGAAGCTCAGTAACAAGGTTCAGCTAAGGTAATCTATAGCCAACAAGATAAGAGAAGATCGGTCTTTGTTCGTCCCGCAGCAGGGAAGTTTACATGTTGCAACAGCGGCACGGACAGTGCAAGGCAATAAAGAGCACTATGTTAAGATAAGAGCCTAACAAAGTAGAAAGTCAAAGAACAGCTGTACTAAGTACAAAGGTTTTCAGGGTCAATGAGTGAACAAAATGGCTGAAGAGGTGCTGATTGAATAACCAATATGGGGAAGATCTTCCATATCATCTGCAATGCACAGGATGCAAGAGGAATCAAGTGCCGAGAGGCTTGGACTCGCCTTTGCACCAACCAGAAAATAACACAAAGGAGGAGACACACCCACATTGAACAGTATATATTGTATGAACAGAGTTCAGGGCTCATTGGGTGAAAGTGTAGACAGCTAACTGGTTGCAGTCTGCGGACCACTGAAGCTCATGAGACCTCAGCTGAGTCAATATTTTGTATCAAAACTTTAACCTCTATTGCTTAATAAGCACCTTAAGTGTGACCTCTCTCACCTTGCATTCCTTCTTGCCGGGCCTGATGAAGATCCAGAACACGACAGCCGTCAGCTGCTGCTTCTCTTTTATTTATTTTGCTGCGGCAATGGAAGCCACACTTGCTACACTGACCTGCTTGGTGAAAATGAACAAGTCTGAACTGTTGGAACTGTTGGCGTGAACCACCATGTTAAAAGGTAATAAGAGCTCAGATGAATTGAACAACTGCTACCACTACAATTCTACTACAAAGACAAGCAACCGCCCGTGAAGATGAGGTAACACTGCGAGCCAGCTGCACCAGCATGGTATGGCAGGTGAAGAACAATGTGTACTACGATGTGCTGCCACTCACTGGATGTTTTATTAAACGAGCCACTGGACGAGAAGAGATCAATACCACCATCTGCTGCAACATAACAATAGAGAAATCAGCGGAGCTTGTAAGTTGTTTTATGGCTCCTTAATCATCCACAGCTACACATATTTAATAATGGAGGACCTTATTGATTTCGGGGTCACACAAGGAGAGAGGAGAGATGCAATAATGGAATGTACCCCAGGTGTCTTGTAGTGATTACGTGACTTGTAAAAAAACTGATTCAAAGTTTTAACTTGCGTCACCTAAACGGGTATTTGCTACAGCCATGAGTTAGCTGCAAATGCTACTTCCTCAGGCAAAGACAGGAATATTAAGGTTAATGATTTAGAGGAACGTGCACTGAGTTTGTCGTTGTTCCAAATGACCCCCCCCCCCCCCCCCCCCCCCCTCCCTCTTTCTGTATCAAAAAACATCTCCAAAATGTCCCATAACTGTATGCGCACTGTCATGTTAGATGCTTTCTTCAATACAAATATACATCAAAAACAGTAAAAAACTAAATGTGAGTGTTGATTTTTTCTCTCTCATCCGTGCCAAACAAATAGCTTTTGCCTCCTTAGACAGAAAACAAATCACTTCCTGGTTATAACAGCATTTCTTACATGAAAATGTGTCAATTGGATTCTGTGTCTAATCTGCTGTACCCTCCTGTGAGAATGGGACTGTTGTGTTTGTTGTACTGGGTCAGTAGATGCTTAAGTACACAGTGTAATTGAAGTCCAGTCTAACAATGGGAAGCCTTTATGATAAGTGTAGATCCGTCTTGCTCCCAGCTGAATTTGGTGGAGCTTGTTATTACGAGCAGGGGCCCCTTGACCGGGGAAGTGATTTAGAAAAGTTTAATATTTTAGATTGAGCGAATAAACCGGTTATTGCTTCATGAGGAGCAGACACAGACCTAAATGTATGACCTTTACAATGTAATCTCTTTGGCCGTATTCAGACTGAAAACATCTATAAAGAAAATCAAAGATGCTGATTGTGGCAACAGTAGCGGAGAGACTAAATTATGAACCACTAAAGTCTACAGTGCACATCAGGAGTAATCAGACCTGATGATTGTTTGTGCCCTCATCCAAGCACCATTTTGCTTCAAATTGGTTCAAATATCACATGGCTGTTTGTGTCACCAATGCGGGGAGAGATGAGCAAAATGCGACGTGCCTTTCCTCCCAGTGTGTGAATCATTCAGATCTAAATAAATAGACAACAATCTTTAAAATGATCTGAAATATTGAGATAATCCTCTACTATCACAATTCATGATGCAGCCACATAGTCAGCACACACAAGCTTTCCCTAGCAGTGTGTATGTGTGTGTGTGTGTATATGTGTCACTCCACCCACCCACAGGGCAGAAAGAAGTCATACTGACAGACAGAAATATTATTGAGTTTTTCCTCGAGTGCCCTCGCCACGGAGCAGCCTGCAGGCACATGTGGGACTGTGGTGTGTTTGCACAGACGGGAGACACGTGTTTGCAATGAGACGTGCAGGGGACACAGGACATATTAGACGGTGATGTCTTTGGCTGCAGGTGTTGCCTCCACATGAGACATTTGATGTCTTTGTGTTCAGATGTCAGAGCTGGAAGGTTCAAGAGGTAATCACATCCTTTACTCCATGACAAGACAAGACAGAGTCCCACTATCTTTAAACTCAACCATGATACAAGTAAAATATACTAATTTATAAAAAGTAATGGGTCTCAAGTTTGTGCTCATAATTTTAGATCAGCTCAAGGAGGAGATGTAGGACGGACAACTGAGAGAGACAGAGAAAGGAGAAAGAGTGCCAGACGAGAGAGAAAAGGAAGGAAAGAGAAAGAACAAATGTGGCAGGAAAGAAAGGACAAAGGAAAAAGGAGAAGGAGGAGGAAGATGAAGATGAAGAAGAAAGATATAAAAAAGTAAGATACTAGCTAAGGATAAGATAAGGAGATACTAAAAAGAAGACAAGACAGAGACGGACAGAAGGAAGACAGACGAAAGAAAATAGAGTGGAAGACAGAAACAGAGGGAAAAGCTTAAGGACGTGTATGAATGCAGCTGTGTAAAAATAACTACAATGTATGTAACAATGTACAGATTATGTGAAGGAGAACAAATGGTGACACTAAAGCCATTCATTCCAGATCTGCTGGAAGGAGAAAATGAGCCTGTGCTGCCTTTGGATGGAACAGCCGCTTGGATTAAACCATCTCTGACTTTAGCTGATGCACCTGAGAGGACGTTTCTCTCTTGGTTTAGATGTGATGGCCGTGGGGCAACATCTGCTTTTCATTAGTTTCAGAATCATATGTGGTTCTGTGAGGAAAATGTCTTGCTTTCTATTAGCCGCCATCATATAGCTGGAGGGCGATTACGGGACTGAATTGTGTGTCAACATTCTGGCAACATTGCTGTCTCTCTCTCTCTCTCTCTCTCTCTCTCTCTCTCTCTCTCTCTCTCTCTCTCTCTCTCTCTGTGTATGTGTGAGTGACTTTACTGCAGCTTCCAGATGTACCGTTGGGCTGTGTTGTGTTCGGCGCTGTCTGCTACAGCTGGGAGGAAGATGCTCGATGAAGATGTGACAACTGCAGCAGTCTGCACACTGTGGCTATGTGATCCACAGCCAAGACATTTCACCACTGTATGATGTGTTCATACACACACACACACACACACACACACACACACACACACACACACACACACACACACACACACACACATACTGGATGGCGCCCATGTCCCTGTCATTCTGCCTCTGTTGCCTCCTTGTGTGAGCTCTATTATCCCGGTGTAGAACCCGGAGGTCCCTGCAGAGCACACAATGTTCGTGGGAGTGCCTGCCTACTGGGAAAATCTCTTAGAATTATTTGTTGGATTGACATAAATACAAAGTGGGTATGATGTCAATTTCAAGTTCATCATATCAAATGAATGTGCCTTGTGAAGTTATTGTCCATCTTGCCCTGGCCCTGATCTCCTGCTGTGTGTGACCAGACTCCTTTCTCTTCTGAGTTTATCTGAGATGTTTCACCTGCTGTCCTGATAGCATATGTGTTACACAATAACAATAGCATATAATTAGCACCTATGTGGTAGGCAGTGATCTAAGAAAGAAGCCCCAGACAGTCCGGTGGCGTTCCCTACATCTAGTTAGGCTTTCAAATGGTGGAGTGTTAACAGGTTTATTTATTGGAAATCAGGTAGCTCTGCTCAACTTGTTGTCACATACATGTTTTGTCAGACCCCCAATGGTAAAGAGCTATCAGTTCTTTCAATCCTTTGTAGTACACACAGACTGTTGGAGCCAGTATCCTGATTCTAAATGTAGCCTTTGTTGACCTCCAACTTCTTCATTACATTTATCTATATTTTTTATCAGACACTGGCCTGCCTTTTTGGTTTTATATGTTGCCCTAAACATCGCCACTGCAGAAACAAACAAAGAAAAATACATTTGGTTTGTGAAAATTTTGTGAAATTTCTGCCAAAGACGAGATGCTGACATAGAAAAATAAATTGTCAAACACATTATTGATTTTCAACAAAAAAAATTGAATAAATGCCAAAAAATATGTAGATTATTTTCTATTTGAGGGTGACAACGCCAAACAAACAAGCAAAAAATGAGACAAATTCACTGCTAGGCTTTAAACAGTGGAGCAGACAGTGACCCAGGATAAGGAGGAGCTGTTAGCAATGCTCACTGAGGACACAACATGCTGCGAAATGGATGGCTGGGATTTCACACTGATGAAGAGGGAAATGAATAAAGAGGTGACAGACCTCAAGATCAATCGTAATGGTGCAGTCCATTAGAGCCCCCATTCTTTAGAGAAAACACACAAGACACACAAGACAGAGAATATACCGGGAAAAGGTTGAAGAGGAGGAGGAAGATGAGATGCAGGAGGTCTTGAAGTGAAATTTATTCAACGTTCAGGTAGACAGGATCAAGCTCAAATCCTCTAGAGTCTCACATGTTTGTCATGGCAGATTCACCCTTCATTGATTTCATTTCATTTGATAAGAAGCTGCACTGTAGAAAGCTTTGGCTCTTGACATTAAAATTCAACCTCTAACTTAATTTGTTCTTTTTGAGTCAACTTCTGTAGATGGAGTCAAGAAAATGCGTCGTCATGTAACTAAAACTGCTTATTTTAGCTTAAAAGATCACATTTGAATGGAAGATTTGAATCAGCAAGTTAACAAATGACTACAGCCACCAAGTCAGTACAGTCCATCCATCTGAAATGTAGCCTAGGAAATATACAAAATACTATTAAGTCAAACCTGTGGAAAGTACAGGACGTGCTCAAGGTTTGATGGGTTGTACTGATTGAATTTTCCATTTCATTCATTCCATTTGAACTCCATTCTCAGTGAGCCCACACTGCCCACCGTGACCTGATTTACAGAGATGAGTTTCAGGCTGCAGGGTCAAAAGTTTAGACCTGGGGGGGTTCAGCTACACACAACCTGCATTATCAAATACCCTGAAGGAGGTGGAGAGTGAAAGCAAGCAGGCTGAAGCGCGTGAAGTCGTCCTGCGGTCAGATCTAAGGCGTGTGTGGTCCTTCTTACATCACCTTTTAAATGAATAGCAAATTTCACATCCCTGTGGCCATACTGGACCTTTTATAGGAATGTGTTGCGTGATGTATCCATATTTAACTCGTCCTTAAAACTACATTATTAACACATCATTATTATCATCATCTCAGTTTCTCCACAAACTGGACATAATGGAATGATTGATGCATCCCATGATGTATTACCTTATTGTGGAGCTGAAACATGTACAGTGTTTAGAAGGCAGCAGAACCTGCAGCTAAATAGACTTATTATTGAGCTATTTGGCAGCTGTGGTGGCATATCCTACCTACCTCATTTTAATCAAAGCACTTTAATCCATCATGAGTGCATCAAATTTCTGCAAGGAGGGTCTCCGTGCTGAAAGTGAGAATTTTACTCCTGACTGGAGGAATGTTTTGGCTTTGAACAGCAGAAACATTATCAATAAAAGGGAAACTTCAAACCCACTTCTTTCAACTAACTCAACCATTCCAACCAAATATTCATACTCTTTAGTCCAGGTCTGTTTTTCATGTTTTCTGATTCAAAAGTGTGAAACCGAAAACCAGTTGGCAGACATCAAGGCCGGCCCAATAATAATTGTCTACTGGTGGAGTGTCTGATACTGAGTTTGAACAGCTGATCACACCCATTGTTGCATTCTGACCCTTTTGAATCCTTTGAAAACAAACATGTGAGGACCGCATTCAGGCTGAGAGTGCTGCTCCAAACACAACCATAGTGAGAATACCAGAGAATAGGCAGCCCAGGTGTTCCTTGTTTACTTATCAGAGAAACACAGACATCCCGTCCACCCACTAAATGGAATATGTTGCCAATTCTGTAATTCTGCAACTTGTCTTGTTCAGTGTGAAAAGGAGACATGGACCCCTTTAGCGATGTGACAAGAGGTGCATGGTTCTGAATTGTGACCTCAGCATTGTAAGGTACTATTGGGCCTTTTGAGTAAGCACAGTTAAGCACAGTTTTAGTTAAGCACAGTGATGGAGGCTTGATGTTGTTGTGGGGTTATTTTTAGTGTTTTTCATATTCACAAGTTTAATATTGCAAAAAGTCAAAAGTTATGAGTCCAGCGGGCAGAATGTCAAATCCCTTTATGTCACCACAGGTCTGGGGGCAGACAGAACCTCATCATAATCCGGTCACGTTATATCTAATGGTTTGAGGGCTGCATAGGTTGAAACAGAAGCTACAATCCTGCCTGGTCACGTCAATGTATGTTTGGTTCATTTTGATAAGAGCAATAAGAGCATAACTGGTAACTGTTTGTATCCTGCTATAGATACAAACACACAAAGTTGCCGAACACGACAGGCTGATCCACTGACCACTGGGCAGTTCCACTGGATAAATTGGGGGTAAGCGTTGCCAAAGGGCATCACAGCGATGGCAATACGGGAGGTTTGGTTCTTTTTTGTTTTGTTTTTCTGCACTTTGGCTTGGAGGAAAGAAGCCAATCACATAACTATTTTCTTCCTTTTAGTGAACAAAATCAGAAACAGTTTGAAGGTGCTCTAGTGCCCAACAGGGATGATGTAAGTTTCAGCCCTCACATTGCTCGGCAATATAATCTAACATTATATAAGATTCACATCAAGATTGTGAATGACAACTGTGTAAGTGTAGGTTCAGTTAAAATCATATTCAATACAAAGTCAGATTGTCTTTAGTGCAGCTCTGTCACTGTAACCATGGCATTTTTGCAAACATATACAATAAGACTACTGGTGGATTCCGCCCAATTCATTGTACACAATACAGTGTTCAAAATATGCGCAATCCAAAAAAGCGAGTTCATAGTCAACTCATGAACCCATAAAGTTTCCTCAAGATCACATATATTATGCAGACGGAAAGAAATGCAGTGATGCACATCTTGAATATTTCCTTTTAATGTGATAGTGCATATATATTAAATATGGCATGCTGGGTATTTCTTTTTTATTTAACAAGAGCTTATACAGTGCAGAAAGTGTATAAATGAGGTGATAGAACTAATAGATGCACATTTGGGATATCAACAGTGTAAAAAGGTCACTTTCTAACTTCCTGCTCACGGCTGAAGGGAACATTTGGGATCAGATTTTTGCAGGGTTATGGCTTCTGTCAAAGTTTTGGGGGTTTACATAGAGTTCATATTCTACTGTTCAACTTTGTATGCCTGGACAAAATATAAAACAAATAAAATCGAGAGCAGTAGAGCAGTACATTACAGTGGAAACAAAATAAAAATAAATGACTCACTAATCTGAATTAGGGTTTAAATAAGACTTAAACCTGTGAGTATTTGACCGGGTCTGAGAGAGGAAAGCGCCACATTGACTTGTTATTGTCTTTGCAATTATAATAAAGGTGTCTTTAAGATGAAACTGCACCAAGTGTTTATCTATTCAAAGTGGAAGTGGCCTCATTACGGAAGCTATTGATATTAATTTCATTTGAGCATACTGCATGTAACAAAGTAAAAAGAAAAATACTTCCTCTCTTCTGTTTTCACAAATAGATGAAAGCTTTCACGATTCAGAAGGCTCTTAATGTGAATTCTCTCTCTCAATCTCTCTCTCTCTCTCTCTCTCTCTCTCTCTCTCTCTCTCTCTCTCTCTCTCTCTCTCGCTCTCTATCGCTCATTATTGTGTCCTTTCTTTGTGTCTCATTACCTCCATTTCTCTCTATCATCACTCTGCGTCCCTCTACCATGTTCAACTCCCTCTCTTCCTCCAGGCTGTCTCATGAGGATTTTATTTGAAGCCTCCCAACTCTCTCTCTCTCTCTCTCTCTCTCTCTCTCTCTCTCTCTCTCTCTCTCTCTCTCTCTCTCTCTCTCT
The DNA here is from genome assembly GCF_046128005.1 of Genypterus blacodes. Taxonomy (NCBI): domain Eukaryota; kingdom Metazoa; phylum Chordata; class Actinopteri; order Ophidiiformes; family Ophidiidae; genus Genypterus; species Genypterus blacodes. The sequence goes on from NW_027466817.1 coordinate 7,131,770, forward strand.
TTCTCTCACTCTACAAGAGATCAGACTGCATCACACACAAGACGGATGACTTCAATATGCCTCATGGATATATGCATTCACATGCACACACATATCTTCATATCTCTGCACCGTAACTGTCTGGTCACACAATCATGGGCATATTAACACACACGCACACACACAGAGGGAGACAGAGAGTGAGCAAGAGGGAGACATCCTGGGGATTAAGTCAATATATGACTGACTGTGACTGACATAAGAGGATACAAATGTGAAGAGAAGGGCACATTGTGAGGATTCCACCACCATAAACCTTATTTAGTCTTAATGGAATAGTTTTTTTTTCTTTGGCTCCATTTTAGCTTCCTCTTAAATTGTAAAAAATCGGGATTTGTTGTGGTCTTTGTCTAGTGAATATTTTATAAACACATTTACCTACTTGCTTCCATTAGCATTGTTTTGTAGCTGAATTGTAAATGTTTCTGAATGTTTCACAGATGTGTATGTGGGAGGCAATGGGGGCAAATGTCTCTGAATAAGATCATTATGATAGAATTGCCACTAAACATCCTTTTTACTGATTCATCTTGTTGTCTTGTCAGATGGTATTTTCCCTTAGCTTGTATGGGAACGTATGGGATTTTTCTAAATGCTGTTTCTCCACAACCTTTGTCCTTTAACCTTTTCACTACTGCTCAAGTGCAGGCGCTCAGGTATCTCAGGGTCTTGTTTACCAATGAATCGGCGCAGCAGCCATGCTGATGCAGGCGTTCTGGTTGAAGAGAGAGCTGAGGCTGAAGGTAAAAAGGTAAATCTCTCAATTTACCAGTTGACCTCTTTTCCTGCAGTCTTGAACTTTGTATAGTGACTCACAGAATGAAATTGTGGATACAAGCAGCCGTAACAAGTTTCTTACACTCTTAGGAGGAGCGTGAGGAGTTCAGACATCAGGAGGGAGCTCGGAGTTGCTGCTCCTCTGCACTGAAACATGCAGGCTGGGGTGCCTGAGGCCTCTGGCAAGGATCCTTACTAGGCGCTCTCCTGGGCTGGTGCTCTGACATTTGCAACTGTAAGGAGGCAGACTGGGAATATGCTGCAAGGATCTTAAATCCCATGTTGCCTGGAAATTACTCTGACTCTTTCAGGGGGAGTGGAGGGGAATCTGGGCCACTTTGTCTTATCTTGTATTTGCTGTTGTTGCATGATTTTAGCAACATAAAAAAAAGTTCCATTGCATATTAAGTTGTCTAAATGGAGGAGGGAAATGAAAGCGAGAAGGTGGAGAGGCAGAGGAAGAGAGGAAAGAAAATATAGAGGCAAGAACTTTCTCATCCAGCTTTGACGTGAGATGTCATTTCTGATGGAGGCATGAGCGGTGAAGCAGAGTGAGAGACAAGCCAACAGTTTGATTCCTTGTCAGAAGTCAGGGACTCTGCCAGGGCGAGATAAAACTACACTCACTCTCTCTCTCTCTCACACACACACACACACACATATGCACGCCAAGTACTAAAAACCAAAGAGACCTACTTTCACGCAAGCACACATTCAGTCAAAGAAGAGTGAGTTGCTTTTGATGACACACTCGCACACTCATAATTTTCACATGGGGCTCAATGAACTTTCATCTCATCACACACACACAGCTCAAACACATACACACTCACTTCATGTTGAAAATGAAGGGGAAATTGGCTTCTGTCTCTTGAATGCAGATACACACAGAGTCCTGTATGCATGTACCCAACTAGACATTTTTGATCTGCGTACTTTGACAAGTCTTAATAATGTTTGTTTAAAGTGTCGTTGAGAAACCCACCATTCAAATAAAATCCTGGTATTATTTGTACTAGATGGAGGTTAAAGTACCTGAGATTAAATAAAATGACACAATAAATAATCCCTCTTGTCCAACCCAGATTACATTTTCAGATGTAGATTTTCTCAAACCAAGAAATTTTGACCCTTGATTGTTCTGTTGACGTCATGTTGTCATTCATCTACTCCTGCAAGTGCTGAATTTGCCTTCGTTTAATAATTTTTCCATATAGTTTATATATTTATACATACATATTCTCTCCTCTGTGCCATCTAACTGCACAATGATCCAATGCACCATAGCTAGATCACTGAGTATGTAATGAGATACACACAGTGGGTTTGTTTATATTGTGAATGTTTGTTGTCATGTTGTCATTGCAGCATCATTGATTAGAGTTATAATGAATTATGTTTATGCTCTGTTGACACAAAATGCACGTCGGGATTTTAGACAGTCTGTAACCGCTTCATCTCTCTTTCTCACTCTCACTCTCTTTGTGAAAATAGGGCAGATCTCATTCCACATTTGCAATGGTAACTTGTAAGATGTCATGGTTACCCGTACACATCTGTTTAGTTCAATTCCGTTGAGCCTGAAGGAACAGCTCTTGATTTGATTAAATCAGTGTGTGACTTTATTATTATGTAGTAAATATATTTACTTTTTTCAGATTTTAGATATAGAAATTAGTGGTAATTAATTAATGAACACCATTTTTAGGACAATGATTTAGATGATCTAATTGCTGAAAATTAAATTGAAGATGATGTTTTAAATTGAATGTTATATATGATTGGATGATGGTGATGATAATTGAATTTGGATTTAATTGAATTTAGACTCTTTATCCCCTAATGGGCGAAAGAATTTGATGTTACACCTTCTCTTCAGGCCCGTGTCTGAGCCTATGGAGAGTTAGCCTGGGAGTGCTAATTACCTAATTAGTTATTTAATGGTTGAGTTTTTTGTTGGGCCTGATGCTTGATGGGCAATTAGTGTGCGATGCCCGGGGGTCGCCCGGTCTGCGTGGAGTTTCTCCGTCTGTCACAACAGTTCGGCTCACACACACCAATCAAGGGTTAATCTGCAGCAAACACACACACCTGCAGGCCCAGTGTTTCTGGTTTGTCAGAGAATAATCCAGATGATTAAACGTCACTCTGACTAAAGCCTTTTTTGGCCACATGTGTGTGTTTGTTACCAACGCTATTGATAGGAGAGGAGGAGAAAATACAGGAATAGAAACTCAATAAATAAAAAGTCAATTTTTTTTTTTATGCAATTTGTTTTTATTGAAGCAGACATTGTGCATACAGGTGTAGGATATTTTGGAGATCTTTTTTTTTTTTTAATAGAAAGAGGGGAAAGACAAGAGAGAAAGATAGAGAGAAGGGAGGAAGGTTGTGTTATCCCTACTAAAAGTCAGTTTAGACGGCTGTTTGTGCGTGTGTGCGTGTGTGAAAACGTCCTGTTTAGCCCATTATAATCATGCAGTTGGAGGTACTGTGTGCAAACCTCTGCGCCACCATGCTGAAGAAAAACTACTCGCCTAGTTGGGAATCACACCCAAGACTCCAGGGATACTAACCACACACTCACCACACACATCCATCACGCTTTGGCTTTTAACCCTTCTACAATTTCACGTCATTGAAAATCTTGAACTTTCAATGCATCTGTAAAGCTCATTCAAGTGATTGGAGGTCCTATGTTATTAGGCTTTATATACAAGCTAGCTCAGTGTGCAGCATGTGATTTATGCTGAGTTCCATCTCACCTGCATGTAGCTGATCAAACAGAGGAGCAAGGCACAGGTAGGTGGGGGGTGTATTTCTGCATGGCTTCTTTTTTAGGATAGAGCAGTTGGCTGCTTTGGCTTACATCCTCTTACATCAGCCTGCATTGAACAGTGTGCACAGTCCGTTGTCCTGCCTGTCGGTCCCACTGCAGTTTTCTGTGTTAATGGACAGACGGAAACCAGGTGGACCTGCATGTCAGTTCTGTATGCTGGTAGAGTTCTCAAAACATTCATTTGATTGAATGAAGGAATCACAAAAAGTTGATGATCAAATAGACAGCAGCAGTTTTGTAACATAAATCAGAGCGACTAACGGAATAAACAGCTGTGAGCAAGACACCAGAGTCAGCAAAACAAAGCTCAAAAATTGCGCCACGTCTTCCCCTCCTCGTCACAGTTCCACCCATTAAAGACTCGAGGAACAACACATCAGAACATGAAGCCATCAGCCATGTTCCACTCTGAAGCTTTCGAACATGACAATAAAAATGACAAAATTCTACTCTTTTGTCATTCTTATGGATTTGAGGCAGAGATACTTTTTTGTGAAAAGTGTTAATCTCCAATTTTAGGGAACCAACTCCCAAAATCTACCTCTATTTATGTAAACTTTTGATTTCTTTGGTCCAGATTTGAACCATGAGTCTTAAAAATGAGGTCTACAACAATGATCGAGGACGGAGAAAAGGGAAATTGACTCTATATTGAGAGGAAGAAAACAAGGCGAAAGAGGAGAAAATGTAACCCATTTTTGCAGAGATATTTAAGGAAAATATGGACTTAATTATGCAAAACAATAGCACCTCTAGAATGCGACAGAGGGCTCCAGTTGTCTTCTCCACAGGTGCAGAGGTGATATTGTTTGCAATGTTAGCACATCCAACCGCACTTTCAGAGGAAAATCTGTGTTATGACCAATAACATCTCCCTGCTCAAGTCATATCTAAATTATTCATCATGAGTCAATGTCACACTCTCACGATGGCTAAATGAATATTCACACTCAGTATTTGTTGTTAACCTTGTGACAATCAGTATTTCTGTATTTCACCCTGACAAAGCACATTGATGAGAGAGAGAGAGAGAGAGTGAGAGAGAGAGGAGGAGGGAGAAAATGACGTGTCTGTGGGGTTTTTGGGCTGCAGGACAGGAAGACCCTGTTCGCGCTGAGCCCTTGTTGATTAGTGAGCAGTGCTGAGGCTGATTATTCAAGCGTGAGTGTTTGTTAAAGCAGGTCGCTGATGAAACATGTCAGTTGCTGCTGACAGCTACAACCATGACAGCCTCTCTGTGTAAAAGCTGCTGCACAAACCCACGTGCTCACTATGAATAAAACATAGGAGGTACTGTATTGTTTGGCCACTGTGTCTGCTTTCACACAATGCTTTGCCGATTTGTGCTGCTGGTCAACGAAAGGGAAGGGAACATATGCACATCAAAGACATACTTGTATGCAGCAATGTATGTAAAAATAAGAAAATTTCCCTCAGATCTTTAAAATCGAGCTTGAAATACAGATAAAACCACACAACACTCAAAGATATGTACACACAGACACACACTGACGTACACACACAGTACACTCTGCTGTAACACAAAATGATTTGTTCTAAGGGCCACGGTGAAGAGCAGCGGTGTGCAGTGTTCTTGTGAGCGGGTGGGTTGTAGATGTGTCTGATTTTAACAAGGAACATAGCGGTTCCTGTCAAGATCATCTGCAACACACACACACACACGCACACACACACACACACACACACACACACACACACACACACACACACAAACACACACACAGTTTTCTATCTATCTATCAGTTTTCTATCTATCTATCTCTATTACATTACATTACGATCATTTAGCAGACGCTTTTATCCAAGGCCTTGCCAAGTGAAAGCCCTACCGACTGAGCTACTGCCGCCCATCTATCTATCTATCTATCTATCTATCTATCTATCTATCTATCTATCTATCTATCTATCTATCTATCTATCTATCTATCTATCTATCTATCTATCCATCCATCCATCCATCCATCCATCCATCCATCCATCCATCCATCCATCCATCCATCCATCCATCCATCTATCTATCTATCTATCTATCTATCTATCTATCTATCTATCTATCTATCTATCTATCTATCTATCTATCTATCTATCTATCTATCTATCTATCTATCTATCTATCTATCTATCTATCTATCTATCTATCTATCTATCTATCTATCTATCTATCTATCTGTCTGTCTGTCTGTCTGTCTATCTGTCTATCTATCTATCTCCAGCAAGCATACAGTAAATTCTACTCTGCAGTATTTCCTTTTACTTCCAATAACACAAAGGTGAGTTTAGTTCGTTTTAAACGTGTTGAATCTTTTTGAACAATTCCACTGGAAAGTTATTGTGAAGTTGAGTTAGAGAATACAAGTACAGCATGTGGTGAGTTATTGGCTGAAGTAGACCTCTACTGCTGTTTATAGTTCATCTGTTCCATTGACGCGGCCTGTGAAGCCATGTTTCTGGGTAAGAGGCGTGTGGCACCCCGCTGAGGGCTTTTCCAGACTGCATTTGTTTTTCTGCATGTTGACTGCTGGCTGTCTCTTGCCTGGTGCATGCTGGGATATGCTGCTCCAACCCCCTGAACAGCATAAATGGCTTTAGAAAATGGTAGGATTGAGGAGTCTTGAAACCCAGAGAGTTCAGACAGGAAAGTGAATTCTGACAACAGGAATCTCAGCGGCCGGCGAAGTAATCACAGAGTCTGTAGTATTTATCAGAAAAGCTATAACCCACCTGCAGATTTACTGTGGTCATTTTGTGCAGCATAAATCTGAATTATTACAGCTTTGAATCTGTTACAGTTCAGAGGGGATGAGGAGGCAAACAGGCAGGTTAAACACAAGAACAACTTGTGTTTCAGCACAATGTTTTTCACTTTGTGCAATGGTTAAAATAAGATTATTACCACATTATGAAGACATGTTATAAGTAGTAAGAGTTCCATTAAGTATTGGTAGTAGAAATAAAGAGTGAGTCAAGTTTTGTGGGATTTCATGTGATAAAGAATGAAGTGAGTGTAGAAAGTGCGAAAAGTAAATGTTTAGCAAAGTAAAGTATAGGGAGAAAAGTGAAAGAAAGGTGTTTATATGGGAACTCCCTCAGACTATCAGGGATCGGGGGTCTCACCAAACCCTATTTTGGGAACCACCTGGGTTGATAAATGCTGGAAAAGCAAGCTGAGCCCCCCCATGGGTGTTGAATCCACCAAATAACGTTAAAATGAAAACAAATCCAAGACGGCAAACCCATAATAAGTCTTATGTAATGCTGACCTGCTGTCTGTGGTATCCACTAGTAGAAGATGAGCTGTAGAAGACTAATGTGTTAGAAGAACGTCGCTACCAGGAAAGTTTGTGAAGGACGCCATGGAAGACAAATGAAGCCAGTGAGGAAGGTCAGGAACGCCTCTTCCCATTAGGCCTTTAATTTATGCTGCGAAAGTGAAGAAGCAGAGGAAGATGCATGTGCCCGTCATGCGTAAGTGAGCTGCCACTCAACCAATAAAGGAACGAGCTTCACGTCTGTCGCTTTGTTCCACTTTGCTCAGATTATTCAAGCTAAAAATATGTTTCTCTGCTCTGTTTAAATGATGTTTCAGTGCAGAAAATGTGGAATTCGTTGAAATGTTTTTATCACCATCTTCTGAAATGTCATTTATCTAAATGTTAATGTTATTCAAATTGCGCTTTTAAAACACCTTTTTGCTTTCCCAAAATGATGTTTTTTTGACTGTGCTTTGAAATATTGTTGTGTTTTCTGAACTTTCTGAAAAGTTCCTGTTCATTCTGGAAATTCAATTTTCTCCATGGGCATAATGTCCCAAGTTCCTGAAATGCTGTTGACTTATCAGTTCTGTTGTGTTCTCAGAAATATCCAGCATTTATGGGAAACATGGAAACCTAATACTTCCTCTCTCTCTGTAATGTGATCATGACTTCCCTAAAATGCACTTTTATCACTTTTCTTTGATTAAACGTACATGGGCATGAGTTTGTGTGCAGCTCTGAGTATTTCCAGTCTACCAATGCTCTCACTGGTCTGTATGTTTTTCCAGAAGAGAAGAGCGTGATGTGAATGCTGAAGAGTGACAGATAAATAACCATGTAAATAACCACACACACACTCGCTCATACGGGGTCTGTCAGCGCTTCAGTAAATGATGGTCCTCATAAATACAATAATCATGGGCTCCCATAAATCAGGCCGGCGGAATGGCTGCTACGGAATGTGTATGACTGGAGTGGGAGTGCATTGGCAATACACACACTAAGAGACTCATTAACCTTTAGAAAGGCTGGAAACTGAACGCTGATTTAAACATTGGACGTACAAAAACACACCAGTTCACACACACCCACACTGGAATACATACACTATTTGGTCTCATTTTGGTTCCATTAGTTTGGATTCATTATAAGAGCGCCCTGCAGCACTTATTTACTTTGCATTGCAACTGCATCGAATAAAAATGTATAATTTATTGTTATTTATTATTAACTGGTTTTAGCGCTCGTCAGTCTCTGGGAGGTCTGAGGTTAAAGAGGAAACGTCTCTGTGGCTCCAGATCATTGAATTTGGGATCCTGATTTCCCTCCCTGCATTATGCATACGCTCTCCACTGCAGTAAGGTCGGCTGCACTTTTATACCTCCTCTTGCTCAACGATGCCCGTGGACACCTCAGGAGGTGCAGACATGGAAATGTTACCGGTTCATTGCTCCACAGACAACATTAAGCCTTGATTTAGGCTGTTTGCTAAATGATCCATTAACTGTGACTTGGAATGTGAGCCAGTTTTTCCTTTATTTCATATCATTAACCCCTGCAACTTCTCTCTGTTTTGATTTTCTGACGATTGAGCAACTGTCTCATACGGCTTTAGTTTATCTCTAGCTTTTTTTTATTGGTTCTCACTCTTTATATAACTGTGTCCACATATGGGAACATATCATTTGTAAGCATTATTTGGAGAACATTTTCTGGACTTCATTTTGTAAGTTTAGCTAAACATTTGCTGCTACAGCTCATGTCCCCTCTGCGCTGTTAATATGATTCAGGCCCAGTAAAGGTCTCTCTGATGTGTTTCAACTGCTCCATACTTCAGTGCAAATGAACCATGTATAATTGTGCCAAGATGTTGGGTTTCATGTCAGATTCATTATTGGTGTTGTATATCGCTGTGAAATGATAATATTGTTTGAGAGTAACATTATTGGTCAATATTATCTGCTAAGCTCCAGTTGTTTGCCCCATTTTTTAAACCCTATATTTACTTATTGGCTTCTGCTGAACAAACACAATGTCTCTCTGCTTCACGTTGATTAAGGGCTGCACACATTTGCACCTGTCTCCTGGTGTGGGTCGCAGAGGAGCTCGGCTGGTGAAATGCACCATATTGTGCCTTGCTCAACAACAACCTGACAAATCTAACATTGGAGGGCAGGGTTGATGATACATTCCAGCGGTATTAGTACACAGGTAGCTGCTGCTGATGTAAGGGGATAACATGCGTTTTATCTCTTCACAGGGTCTGAAGAGCACCTTTGGCCTAGTTTAGCTTCAAAACTGGAGGCAGGGGAAACATTACACTTATATGCAGTATTTACAGTCTGTTAGTTCAATAAATTGTGAGTTAATCATTCCAAGATCATTAACGCTCCTCTGCCAAAAATACAATCTCCTTCTCCACATGTTACAGCTACATGTCCCCATCTTAATATACAGTGAATAAGAAACACCGTTATTGGGTAATGGTCATGAAATGCCCTTAAAATGCGACAAGAGCCATATCCAAAAATTCTTCTGTTCCCCTGGCAACTCATTCATGTGCACGCAAACTATAAATGAAATATCAACCTGGGATGAGTTAGGAGTAATTGTACTATTTATTCATGACTGAAGAACAGACAGACAAAATGAGTGGAGATTTTATTTTACTGTGTGGTTTTGAGACGCACCTGCTTTGCTGCTCTCTCTTATCCACATGAGAATTACTTCCTACTTTATGTCAAATGCGTTCAAGTGATTAAATGTATAATGTATACACACTTTTTTGAGCGGAATAGAATGATAATAAATAATTTATGACTTTTCAGAACACATTCTCTCTCGTCATTAAATCTGTTGAATTTTGCCAAGCCTCATAACAATCACGACATCACCAACTTCATCTCTGGGTAGTTTCATTCATGTGCATACACGCATGCAAAAGCAAAATGACATGAAATATCCTGTCATAAATAATGTTACACTGCAAAAACAATCCCCTGTTATCACGTTTGTGATCTATGTGGCTTAATTTTCTAATAAAAAAAAAAAGGTACAATGCAATTCATGGCCAATTACCTCAAGTTTTAAATATTTTTTTATAGTTTTTTCAGTATACAACCAAATATTTATTTTATTTTTGCAGTGTTATTCTGTTGTTTTATACTTGTAGATATGCTCACACATTAAAGCACACAGAGCTGCTCTCTTCTCCCTGTCAGCCCAGCAGCTGCAGACACAAAACACTCTTTGCCTCCTACTCCCCCACCTTCTCTCTCCCTCTCTCTGCTCTCATACGCTATCATATAACCTCTCTTCTGTCTCTCCGTGTCCTCCTCTTCTTCCCTCTCTGTTTCTTTCTTCTGCCTGTCAGCTGAGCCGCGTCATGAAGCAGCGGTCGACGCCCACGCTCTCACGCTCTCACGCTCTCCCGCTCCCAGCCTTTTCTGGTGCTTCATAGATGGAGAGAGAATAAATAAGGGAGACAAAAAGGATGAGAGGGAGAGAGCACAAATATCGCTGCCAGGCTCTAATTACATAGATGGAGTTTGACAGGCGACATAGACTATACATCTGCAAAATGAGGAGATGGATGGAGGGATGGATGGATACATAGATGAATGGCTGCTGCAGGTTTTCACAGCCAAGACCTTTTGGGGAGACTTTATTAACATCACTTTACAGGATAATTAAAACTGATGAAGTAAAATTGTGTTAAAGATGAAATGGGTGTAGTTCATTGGACAGACAGCGGCGGGGTTAATGGGAGACATTTGGAACGCGCTCACTTGCAGGAATGAAAGCTGATTTGGTCCAAAATGTGAAAAACATAATTAGAAAACAATTAGCATGCTCTGCTCTCCTGCAGGCTCTCACAATATTGTATTACCCACAACCTCATTTTATTAGAGTCTTAAAATTCCTGAAGCTTGAACGCTGGACGGGTGCCAGGGTGGCTCGGTTGTTAGCACTGTCAACACAAAACAAGAGGGTTCTGGGTTCTGTATGGCAGTTGAATGTTCTCCTCATGTCTGCTTTGGTTTCTTATGAGGCCCTTTTCAGGTTTCCTCATACCTTGCAACATTTTTTATTCAGGGGAATTGGAATTGTTAAATTCTATCCATCCATGGTGCATCCACTGCCAGAATCTCCAGAAATGTTAATGTTTTACAGATTGGTTTCAACATTTGTCCTATATGGATTGAAACTCAAGCTGTCAGCCAAGGACTGAGATCTGTAGTCTGAGGGCTCTGTATCAGAAATCATATGTGATATTCTGGGAGACGGAGTTAAATTCATTCAGCTAAAATTGTTACAAAACTGCCACAAAATGGGTTGACAAAATGACTCCATGTAAACTTTAGTGGGACACACAGATCCAGAGGGACAGACATGGACAGTTTCAGATGCGCTCTATCAGGGACGAGCTATACGGTAAGTGAGAGAGAGAAAAGGGTAACAAGTTATTAATGGAGCTGTAAGCACTTTTTGAAGTGAACTCAGTGACACAATACTGAGACACAGAGACAGAACAGAGTACAAATGTGTGTATTCCATGTGACAGGATGACAACGAGATGGAGATACAGCTGACCTGTCCCTGAATCGCCCACTGAGACAGAATCAGCCACTCGGAATGTTGTGGGGTTTTCTTGGCAGTGCATAAAGAACAGGACGGCGTTACTGTACAGACAGCCAAGAAATGTGCCTACATCCAGGGAGGCGTCACTCTGTGCCTTATTTGTTTGAACCTGAGATCAAGACCTTCTGAAGTATGAATAGAATTTTCCTGCAAAAATCTCAAGGCCCCTTAGAACTTTCTTTAGGGAAACTCAAACCTCCTTTAAGGCTACAGAGACCCATCTTCTGAAAGATCATCTAATCAGTGACCTATAAGACCTCTTCAGGGACTGAATTCTTTTTTAATGGCTTAATGAAGCAGTGAAATTGCCAGAATGACTGGAGCAAATCTTGTTATCATCAAATTTCACAATGTCACTTATTCACATTTACTTCCACGATTTGTGGAAATGTACTTCTTAAGCAATAACTTGATGGAAACCCCATTTCGGGGTGACACTCATTTGTCAGATTGGTCCAGTTATGAAGAGATTAAAAACAGGGGATGCCCAGTTCCTCTGCAGATTGTTCAGCTGAGTTGTACAGTCTGTCTCTACACGTTCTCTTTACAAAATAGGTCAATTTCAACTAAGGCACAATTCCTGCTTTCTCTAATGTTCCCATCGGGACTGGTTCCAGATTCAAGAACAGGTAACGGTTCGATGTTCGTCTCAAGGACGAAGCTGCACCGTCGTTATTTAAAGGTTCAGATCTGCTGAATCCGAATTAAAAGAAGAGGAAGAACAGAAACATAAGGTGTTAGACACAATCAGGACGTTTACATGCATGTTCAGCTGAAATGAGGCAGTAAATCCTGTTTACACAGAGAGCAGTGGACCCCTGCTGATCCCACCACGAATACAGCTTAATCACATTTTGCCTTTGATTGCTGGATTATAGGTGGAGTAAGTAGGCCAGTAGTTAAGTCATTTGTGCAGTTTTAGCAAACTTAATTTGATGATGGCATTTACAGTATTTTTAATAACCAAACTGCCATATCTAACTGTATCTATTCTGTCTCTCTGTCACCATAAACTCTCTGCAACTACCTGCTTGTGTTGATTTATGTGACATCATTGTACTCATAGTCACTCCCTGAGTGGCAAAGATGCAAAGATTCAGCATCTGCTGTCTGTGCATCTACTTGGAAAAATATTTGAAAGCATTGTTGAAGTGCTAGATAAAGCAGTCATGTAAAGAACTGCACAAACACACCCCAGCATTGGTTTGAACACTCGTGTCATTAAGAGCGTTTACTCTCATCTACCTCTGCTGCTTTGTGGCAATAAATCAAGGCATTACAAAAACTAAATCATGTTTTCAGTTGGCTATAGCCTGTATAGAAAGTTTATACTCCAAGGGCCGCAGTTCGTTCTTTGTAAATACTCAATTAAGTCGCCCTGAATTCAAACCAATTTCATTCCATTCTTCCTAAATATTTTCATGAATGCAATGTGGGTGGATCAATATCTGTTAGTACGTATTATGAGAAACAATATTTCAGGCATATGATCCCAGAAATCTGTAACCCACATGCTATTAGCTGCTAGAGATCCTTCGTTTTCGCTCTTTTATCCTCCTTAGGCTGTTGAGATTTTCACACACAGACGAGGTCACAGCACAGGCAACAATAAAACATTACCAAAGCACTTCACACTTTCTACCCCCTGTCAAAAATGCATTAGTAACTTTGTATTCTACACATGACATTTAATACGTGTGCTGTTTTAAACTCACTATTCTCCACACTGGTTACAAACAGGCCTGACAGTCTCACTTACATACTTGATTCTTTTATACTGTGCGTGTGTTTACCAAAAACAGAATTTATTTGGCAACAATGTTTTTTTTACACATAAACACAGATTTTGTTGTGTGACAATGGAGCACCTTGTAAAATAAAAACAGCCGAGAGATGATTTTTGTTTGTCACAGACATGATAAGAAAAACTGCTTTAAGGTGTAAAAATGCATCAATGATTATTTGGACCATCACAGGGTCCCAGATGTTAGTATCTCAGGTTGAACAACACCAAACATACTGAGGCAGCTGATTGACATTTCACCAACCTCCACACATCTTGTATGAGGATCACCAGCTTACCTCCAAGTGTGGGAGCTATTAATTGAACTCTGTGGCACCGATGACAAATGAAGAAATATCAAAAAACATCAGAGACAGATTCCACAGCATCAACCGTCGAATTGTGTCCAATGCCAACTGCAAAATCTTGCATCTTGTGGTCAAATGGCCAAGAACAACAGCTCCATCTTCACCATCTGAATCTGAGGGCAAACGTAAGAACATCATTAAATCTCTGGATCTCTCAGTTTCTAATCTGTTTTCTACCCAGTTAGGAAAATGTAAATGTGCCTCTTTTGTTGGCACAGCTATTAGCATTCATCCTTACTGCATTGCATGTGTGAGCAGCATTGAATACAGATGCCAAGTTGGTATGAAAGCACTTGGGAAAGACTCATATGCTCCAAACGTGAGGGAAATAATGTCATAAATATCTGCATTTAAAGCAATTGATGAGTCCACATTCCAGTGGAGGCAGGAGTACAGAAACCCTGTACATATGTAAAAGTAGAAATATCCCAAATTCATTTGGTGCAATTTCAGGGGAAGTTGTGAGTTCAAGTAAAATAAATGATGCGGCGAAGGTGGGCGGTTCTTACTCCGGCTCTTAGGAGAAATTATTATGACACATAGTTCAATGTCCTTCCTTCCGACTCCATAAGATATATATACATGATAAATAAGTGACAATTAAGACTCCAATTGGTTGATCCTGATTAAGGAAAATTGCCAATCTGATGCAAAGAAGTTTACGTTTCAGATCGTTGTTTTAGTACGGGTTAGTTGATTATTAATTTGCCATTGCGTACACACTCTTATTTTCCACTAAGGCTAGATTACTCGTTCAGACAGGGCTTACTTATGTCACTTGAGAGTTGTCACTGGCCGGTTTAAAAACAACTACTACAGACACGTGCTTGAGCGGTTTGGGCTAGTCTGGTGTGAACTGATTTGGCAAACATTCCCGTTAGCATAGTGGCTTTATTTTGGTACACTTTTAAGCTCTACCATACACGCTTGCCTGACAGGTCAGACCCGAAAATATTATATTGCTCTCAATTACTTCCCCTATGTTTGCCTCACTCAGTGCACTCGACTATCCCAATGATTAGATTTGAAATAATTCAGAGATTGCTGTGTAACACACTCCGTGTAATTCAAATTAAGCAAGACCTAATCCCTTTGCAGTTTAAATGCGGGAACACAAGTCCCTAGAAAATACTAGAATAATTGCACAAAGGATAATCAGAGATACATCAATGTTAACAAGTTCCAATTTATAACATTTACTATTTTGAAGTCAGTATAAAAGTAGTCACTAACAACAAAATTCCCAACACAAAGGACCAGAATCATAACATACCTTTGAGAATATGTCACTCAGTAATGAGCAGATATACGCAACGTTCAACGTGGGAGGAACTGAATGCAGAAATGCCTCCTTAAAGTTAACATGTAACTGCATGCAAAACACACAGTGTACGCCGGAGCCCTGTCTACAGGGTTTCCCCATGAAGCTTCCATTGATTTGCCTTAAATACAAGCTGGGAAGGATGTCATAAATGACTATGCATCTTGTGACCAGACAACTTCCTCTCCTGAGCGTATCTGAGATGCTTCACCAGTGGCCCAGATATCACACATGTCACACACCAACAATAATATACATGGCATAGAATACATAGATGGCAATCATTTCTTTTCTACTTCATAGATCTACAGGCTATGCCAATGACTGAAAACCTGAACACCAAACAATTTCTTTATTTTTCTATTCTTTATCCCAGGCGGGCCAGGACGGGGTTGTGTGACTGTTGAGATGGGTTGGGTCTTTGGTGCATATCTTCTCTTTGTTTTTCTCTCTCCCTTCATTTCAATTCACTTGAACATTTTATTGCCTATTTTGTCTCAGGATCTAAGTTCTCCTTCCTCTCTCTTCCTCTCGCTCTTTGCCTCTCTTCGAAAAGAGTTTAACAACAATAATAATAAAAATACAACCATCTTTCTTTTCTCTGTCTCTCTTTTTCCCCCTATTTCTGTATACAAAATTATCTCCAAAATGTCCTATAACTCTATGCGTCATGTGCCTTATTATTGTAACATTTCATGTTAACATGTCTGTCAGGTGCGTGTGTATGTCTATGTGATTGGTTGCTTGCAGACGAAGTCGCCACTGTGTTAGGGTGACATCATCACACTTCCTCCTCCTCTAACTCATGACTTGGTTGTCCTGGGAAGGTAGGATTGTTGCACTGCCCCTTATATTAACCGTTTACGTTAGTTAGGAGAACAAGTTGTTGTCAGTTGGTTCCTTTGTCACTGTGAGGTAATATTAGTTGCTTCCCAGTGAGAATTGTTTGTTGTTTGGCCTGTTCACCTGAAGTTAGATTAAGCTGTATTTGCATCATTTAGTTTAGTAAATAATAATAATGTTTTTGTGGTTGCCTGGGACTTGTGGAAGATGGAGCTCATTCATGTTCTTAGACACCTCAATACTGGACATTACAGAGTCCCACTTTGTACAGCAGCTTTTTCTCTCTTCTTTTCTGTCTCTTTGTCCTTTTCTTTCACCTCAAGTGGCATTTGGACATTACCGCTAATTGGGTTTAATGGTCTTAATAACTCTGTTTTTGTAATATCGTAATGGAGGTATGTTTCTTTGTGGAGAGCAGCAGCCCTCATTACTCCATGAAGCAGACGCCATCGTTCAGACTGCAGGTGATATTTATGCATCTCTCTCTCTCTCTCTCTCTCTCTCTCTTTCTCTCTCTTTCTATCTCTCTCTCTCTCTCTCTACGTTAGGTAATTGTCCCCCACTAGCTACTAATGAACTGCAAGTAGTGTTCCAAGTGGATTCTAAGTGGATTCCAGGGAGGTTGAATGTTTGCGTGGGAGACGAGAGTGCAACTTGGATGTGTATTTGTTGCACATGCATTCACACAAGCCTCTTCATGTGTGTGTGTGTGTGTGTGTGTGTGTGTGTGTGTGTGCTTGTTTAATATGCTTCAGATGAAAAATTAGCAAAAACAGGATCAGTGATGTTCTCTCTGACAGTATCGTGCCACCTCAGCTGCAGCTCTGTCCGCATGATTTCATTAGTGCTTGTTAATTGGCTAACAGCAGCAAATTGAGCTATTAATCATTAGCATATGTAGACACACTGCCAAAGGCCTCCTACTCCCTCCGAACACGTTTTGAGCTTCTTCTCTGCTCGTTTCTTGCTTCCCCTCTGCTGTCGTCTGGCTTTCCTCTGCTCGTACTGGCATCTATGGAGGTTTCCTCTTTCCCATCTCTGCCCTCACCTCGTCTGCAGCCCTGTTTTCTGATTCACGCAGCATCGAATTATAGATCAAATCTCTAGGCTTGTCACGGTTGATATGGTTGAATTCTGCTTTAAATTTACTCACACAGGCTGGTATAGACCCAAGCTTGGAGTTTGTAATGAGCCCGGTGAAAGGTAGAACTACAGCATCGTGTCTTATCTCTCGGCCATTGGAGGAGTTGCTCCGTATTTCAACTTGACATGATGCTGTTTGGTCAGGAAGTTGCACAAGAAATGCATGAAATAAGACAGATGATGATGATGTCACCTCACCCTTTCTCATTTGCCTTCCTTCCCAAACCCTCACATTCCACCCTGACCACCCCCCAAACCCAATCCATTCTGCTGCGTGGAAGAATGATCCTGCCATTATTACACTACACCTATTTTTCATTGAACAAATGTGGCATTTACATCTTCAGTTAACTAAACTTTGTGTGTGTGTTTAAACAACTGACGCGAGACATTTACTTCCTCTTGGATTGGAGCGCCTACGCTTTCTGTGTTTACAGTCTGTGAAATTACAGCTGGACTGAGCAATTCTGCTACAGTTCTACCACCTTGGGTCACTCGAACAATCACACTGAAGGCAAGCTTGAGTATTGTGAACCTGAAATAAACTGCTGACATAATGCTTTTGTCAAATTTTTCAACAAAATCAATGAATCAGGACAACAAAATGGCATAATTCTCTCAAATCTTGGAGAAGGATATTCCACAAAAAGATCAAATCAATACAACACCTGAAGTTGTCTTGCCTCCCTCTTTTCTAGTCTTGATTCTTTTTGTCCACAGAAATATCAAAGCCTTTTCATCATCACCTTAAACCATTTTTAAAACAAAGAGGCTATAAAACAGCTTAATAGGCACAACAGAGGAAAAAATATGAAAGATGTCATGGGATTGTATCCAAGGACATTTCGAAACAGCATTTCACACCAAAATGTTGCACTTCTTTCCTGGTTTTGTAAGAAAATGGCTTCATAAACCCCCCACCTCTCACCCACGTGTAAATTGTAATTCTGGGCTTCCCCTAATTAGGAGGTGACCACAGGGCATCCCTGAATATGCTGGACTACATATCCTATCTGGGAATGCCTTTGGATCAACCTAGAAGAAACGGAGGACATGACTAAGGAGACATCTTGGATACTTTCCTTAGCCTCTATAACCTGGAGCTCGTTAAGTCCTGAAAAATGCATGGATGGATGAATCGATGGATGGAGGGAGGGAGGGATAGATGGATAGATGGATAGCAAACCACAAGATTTGCACCAATCTTCATCTGCTCCTCCTCCAAGTTCCTTCACCGTGAACCAGCAGGCCAATGAGCTTGTTTCTTTGCCTGCCAGTGAAAAGTTGCATTTCTGTTCTTTCTGATACCATATAGTTCTGCCTCCGATATGTGAGCAGTGCATCGGCCTGCAGGCCCACCTGTGCGTGACTCTCTGATGCACTGGCCTTTTATTTATTCTTCATTAGCTCACAAAAACCAGCCGCTCCCCAGTGAGAGCACCGGTGCCAAGCGGAGGCCTTAGATGGTGAAACTTTGCAGCTTTCCTTTCATCATTGTTTACTGCAGAGAGAGGAAGTTTGACAGAAGGAGATTGGCAAACTTCCCAGTGGACACACAGGCCAACTTTTGCTGTTGTCACTTTCTAGGCCGGCTTCCTCTTTTTAACTCTCAGCTCCATCTTTGGTTCATTTCACTTCTTCAGTTTCGTGACTTTTTACATTTCTAGCTCCCAAATCATGAGCTGCCAGTGTTGTTGCTGTCTTTCAGGGGTCCTATCATATTATTTGAATAATTATACTGGACTTTAACGACACACTGTTGCTATGCAAGGAATGTTGCTCATATATCCAGTTCTATATCCATTAGCAGGAGATGTGAGGGATGACTTGGTTCCACGTGAAAATACAAAGATGGTGATAACATACAAAAGCAAAAACAGCTGAGCATATATATATTCTATGTAATTTATTTGAATGTGATGAAGTGATGACGTGGGATTTCATATTTTTTCTCCAACACAAATGTACCCACACCAAACACTGACATCATGCATGGATCATTCCCAAATCAAACCAGATCTCCATGTGAGTGAAAATGGAGCTGGTCTGAAATAACAAGGCTCAGTTCTCTGTTCACGTCTCACACAGGGAAGGTTTCAGTCTGAGCAGGTTTCAGACTGATTGTCCTCTGTTCATTTTCCCTCCAATAAGTCAAGCGGACAGGCCCAGTGTAGTGTTTGTACACGAATCAGCCACGAGTCAAACTCAATTCAGTTGAAGCATTGGAAGAGTCTCTCCCTCTCTCTAACTCTCTCTCTCTCTTTTCTCTCTCTCTCTCTCTCTCTCTCTCTCTCTCTCTCTCTCTCTCTCTCTTCATCCCTCTCTCTACCTCTTTCTTTCTCTAAGCAAAATACACACATTCAAATGCCGCTTTGCATTGTATGACCCTTTAGTTTGAAGCATCCACAGAATGTCAGGTAGCGTTCTGATGGAGATGTGATGGTTCAGTCCCTTGTGTGTCAGTACCAGGCAAGTACCAGTACCAGTCAAACGAGAAGGAAAAATATGCAGGTATCGAGCAAAGAAAAGTCAAACTTACCCAAAACATTTAACTACTACTTTCAACACATTTAGATCAGCTGCAAACATGTGCAAGGTTAACCTAATTCCTGCAGAAACCAAATGTGTCCCACTATAAAGATAGAATAAAAATAAAGACTTTCTGTCCCCTGTGACTGGTTGATAAAAATGAAAAGCAGTCATATTTGCTGTTGCTTCGCTATAATCCCCTCTGTGACGAGTGACTGTATCTCTATGGTGATAATAATCACTGTGTTCGAATACACTTATTCAATTTCTTACATGTTTTTAGAGTACATTACATTACGATCATTTGGCAGACACTTTTATCCAAAGCGACTTACATTACATTACCACCCTTCGCAGAGGGGGGAGCAATTGAGGGTTCGGTGCCTTGCTCAGGGGCACCTCGGCAGGGACTCGAGCCGGCGACCCTCCGGTTCCTAAGAGTAAATATTTGAAACCGACTGATTTAACTTCATTGAACACCTTTCAGCTAATGGATCGATGAAAAACCATGTACGTATAATTGTCATTATGGATTATGACCTGGAAGAACCATTGAGTACTTTTACTTAATAAAATCTACTGCATTAAACTGTCACAGTGACAATCGATCACAATCAAACCCCAAAAATGAAGAGAGCAGTGAATCAACACATCAAGCCTTTCAAAAATGTATTTCTTCATTTTTAATCTAATTAAATGAGCACTTCTATGTCTATGTTCATTTCCATCTCATCTTGTACGGATCATTTGAATTTACTTCTACATCTTTCCTCTCAGATTTTTCTTCCTCTCACACATAAAAATGTGTGTAACAGGGTCCCTGACCTTGAGCGTGGCCAATATGGAGCCTTTGAAAGTGAAACTGCAAAGATCACAGGTTCCTCCCTCTCCGTTCGCTCGTCCCGCCGGCCCCATGCTCGGCTCGCATCCCGTTTGCCGTCAATCAAACCACGTGAGGGCCGTCGCCTCCCGGCTGACAGAGCTGCTGTTTGCGGAGTTTCACAGAGCTTCGCTTTCATCACAGCAGAGAGGAGATGAGTGAGTTACCTTCACATCATTACAGCACCCATGTGTACATTCTGGCGTTTGGTGCAGGGTTCCTGTTGAGTTCCTTCGAGTATAGGAGGGAGGTTGTGTTTTCAAGGCTGAAAACTCCAAGTTGATACCTATACAAAAGCATCATCAAGGAGAAATCGAGTCAGGCTGTAATTAGTGCTTGATCGCTTTTATCATTCTTCATTCTTATGCATTTTATTCACTATTTGTAGACATGCTGTGTATTGTACAACACAGAATGCTGCTGTTAGATGTATTGCTTAAATCAAACGTCTCCTTATAAACTTAGAGCAGGTTTTTACACGCACAATTCTTGCAAAGAGTGTTTCACCTGAGAGCAGACTAAGCCTCAGTCCAGTGGTCCTGCTACAGGGCATCAAACATGGACAACTAGAGAAAAATTTAGAAAATAATATTCATATTTGCACATTTGTTTAATGATCATTTTATAACACCCTGCATGGTATCAGCAATGACCATTTTATTACAAAGACTAAGCAGGAAGTTATTTTTGAATTTTGCCAAGCTCCATCTTCATGCCTTTCACAGGGACAGCGTGACCTGAACGCAGGTCGAACCCTGATGTCATGTCTGATTCATCCAACGGACACCTCTGAGCTCCTGTCACAGCCTTGCCTCTCTAATCAAAGAGGAGACTTTTAGCCCCTGCACACAGACTAAATGTTCACAGAGCCATCATGTCAAGTGAAAGTGAATGTGAAGGTTATGGGACTTGATCTGTAACTAACATTATACAAAACTGTTTGTTTTTCAGTTTATCACACTAAATACTAACTCATAACAACACACAGAAAAGAAATGTGACATGTGGAGGTCGGACACAGTGGAGTCATTTACTTTCTCAGACTCATACTATATGAAACTTGTGTTTTCCTTGTAGAAGACCTAAAGGCTAATTTCACGCGTACACAGCATCGTCCTGTCACCGTAGCAACTGCATAGTCCATAAATGACCTAATGCTCAGCTCCATAGCATCCCACAGATCTGTGGAAGTGTCCCAGTGTGACATGTCTGCTGCTAGTAAATTTATATTACAAATCAGAGTGTAGTAATGTTTATCAACTCTTTAAACAATTCAGTTAAATCGTGCAAAAAATGAAAGGTGTTTTTTATTTGCTTAAAATGTTGATGTGAATCTGGCAAATACAGCAGGGAAATTACCCCAAAACAAAATTTCTTCTCCAATAATAACATTCCGTGTTTGCAAAACAGCAGCAGTGAAGGGAACAGTTCTGTTCAGGTAATTAAGACTACTGACGCCAGAGTCATTGTACCTTTGTGGTGCTGGTACCACAGCACCACAGAGCCACTCCAGCCACTTTGTTTAGCCGAACGAGAGCTGCATCGTGTGGGACTTCAAATCTGTGTCTGGTCTGCTGACTTACAGGTCTTTGAAGCACTTTTATGTTGCCTGGAGTTCAACACGATTTGACCATCGAGAACACACCCCAACAAACATCCCAACACAAGCTGTTTATTGGATCCCAACCATATCATTTGAAGAGCAAATCCTTGGGACTTTTTCTGTTTCCTTTGTTTTCATCAGGGCTTCTTTGGTGCCAAGTGCTGCACACTTTGTTTCTGTCTTTTGAGCAGTATGTGGGCGTGAGTGTGCAGCAGGTTTCGGTGCATTGTGCTTCTTTTTGAGATATGGTGGCTGTGACTGTGGTTTTCTAGGTCTTCTTTCTATTTTCTCTAAACAGTATGGAGGTAAACACATCATTGATCGGGGACATACGATTCCTAGTAGGCCAAGTGGTGATAGTGACTTTTTTTCTCTTGATGTTTGGTATCTGGTTGAGGGATCCAGCTCTATGTATATATTACATACTCATATTTCAACAATACATCTCACACACACACAGAGTTGGATATTGAAGGGTTAAGAATATTAACAATATCTTAACTATAACTCAGCCACAATCAATATTAACAAGCTAAGCTTAACTAAATTTTCCCCACTGTGTGTGTTTTGTTACAATTCAATTCACAGTTGATCTCTTTTGCAATATTTACACCTCATTAAATAGAAATATTCAACTACAAACTGCTGTCAGGCTGTTCACATCAGTTATAAATAAGCTATTATAACAATAACAATAAAAAGATGAAAGTGTTGAAAAACAAGCTGTAATTAAAAGAAACCTGACTGGATATGCTTAAGTCACTCTGAAGAGTCAAAATATTATAAGAAATATTGAGTTCCATTGAACAGATAGTGGTGCAGTGTCCATTTGTACAATTAGAACAAGAAAAAATATTCAAATCTAATCAAAATAGTCAAATATTGGTAGGACTCAACTCCCCAAGTTAAACATGACGACCTGCCCAAACAGGCCTTTAGTCTTTTGAATAACAGCCGTTGTAATGAGTCTCAATGAATGCAACAAGCTAGCTGCTGTGGTCTTGTGGTTTGTGTTTAAGTGCTGGTTGAACACATTAGCATTAGAAACACAAGCTTGGAGCAAAACCTTAAAAAGTGCCCTTAGAAAACTGCCCTTAGATAGAATGCTGAGCGTGTGATTGGCTGATAAAGGCGGAGCTACACAGCAGCTCCGTCCTCGTCTGGGCTCTGAGTTGTGGAGTGTGGGAGTCATGCCTGCTCCCCTCCCAGCCACTCTGGGCACAAGTAGAATTTTTTAGCTGAGTGTTGATCAGCACTTATAGAACTTAATGAGCAAAACAGACAAATGGAGCCCGTAACTTGGCAGCGCCGCTTGTTTGTCTTTGCCTTCAGCTCATTTCCATGGCAGCAGCAGGCAGGAAGTGTGATTTAAAAATACGGGCTTGGCAAATTCTAGATATATAAGCTCATTATCATGGAAATGAGGCCAGAGACATTACACAGAGATTTAGACACTGTGTTCAACTTCAAACATCAGCTTAGTAGCTTTTTACATAAATCTGTCCTATTATCTTTATGCTGATGATGGTGTTAAACAAAAGCTGGGATCCCATGAATGTTCAAAGCAGCAGGTTCTTGGTCAATCAGTTTTAGTGCAACATGTATCAAATGTCATCTTAGTGATCAGCAAATCTGTTGAAAATCATTTACAGATCTGTCTTTTACACATTTTCATGGAGAAATGCAAACATTTTTCCGTGAATACGAATATGTTTTTACAGTGAAGCTTATTAGGATGCGAATGAAAATCAAATCAACCGAGTGTAGTATAATTTTAGACTCCAGATGGTAAAAGACGTGGAAGCATCCAGTAAACCAACTGTGCTTACATGCAGTTGACACTTACAAATTCCTCCTGCTGTGATAAAGGCTAAATGTGATTAAGATCTATTCAGGGAGAGAGTTTTTAAGGATTCTCCTACTGAGGCATGTGGAGGTGCATCACTCCAACAAAGACGTTTGCATGTTTGAATAAATCGATCTCCAATTCGATAATCTAGGTCTGATGATCATGTCGATTTCGATGGCATTATGGCATAAAAACATTTAAAATAGATAAAACCATTTCCTGCCTAAAATGCTGTATAATTGAAGGTTTTTAATATGCATTGAAACGACTGACACAGCTGAGCAGTCTCTTAAACAGACATGTCATTAACTCTGCATACATAGATCCCAAAATGACAAAATACTGTTTAAATGGTTCTAATCCGAAGCCATAATAGCCAGTGTCATCGTTCTGTTTCAATCCAAGACTTTCAGTCCAAGGCACTCAGTCGTTTTTCATTGATAGACCCCGAAGTGCCACTGTAGGGCAGCAATAATCTTCCAGGGTGTGTATTAAAATAATCTAGTCACACGTCAGGTAGGAGAGAGGCAGTAACGTGTTGGAAAGCTGGTATCAGCCTGCAGGATCTGAGCTCCAGCTCCCCATCGGCTGACTGATGTGGTTGGCACCAAAGACACCAAAGGCTCAGCTTGTTGAACTTTAGGCAAGGTGCTAATGCAGATGCTGAAGATGCCGAGGGGAGTGACGGCCAGGTGTTATTTTAGTCCACCAGCCCTGCAGACACCAGAGGCGGCTGAGGCTGTGTGTGGTTATTAATGTGTTATTTGCATTTCTAACTTTGAAGCTCCTCACATGTTTACAAGGAACACAGAACATCCTTGAACATTCACTGGCTGTAGGATCTAAACTCCCTGTGAAGATGCACATGGTCAAAACAGGATTCAAGTCAATCCTGTCTTAGTCTGAGTGAAATGATGAATGGACTTTCCTCAAACATTGGCAACTGTGACAGAGTTGAGGTCCCTTTATTAAGTGTGATAATTTTTGCAGTTTGTTTTCGATCTCAGTTTTGCTGCTGAATCAAGATGTATTGAATAATCTTCACTGTGAATGCTCCAGATTTACAGACTTATACTGTGGGTCTACTGAAACAAACAATGTATTACATATGTATAAGTGGGCGGGGGCGTCCCTGGGTGCATATATTAGAGAATAATTAATCTGCTGGAAACAGAGGGAAGGATATGAAGACAGTGATGTAGGGTTAGAGCCAGGGAGGGAAACGAGAGAGACAATGACAAACAGAGGGAGAGAAAGTGGATCAGAGAGACGGAAAGAAAAATGAGACAAGAGGGAGAGCATTGGAAGTATGGCTGTGTGTGTGTATGTGTGCGCGGTTGTATGTGTGACACGAAAAGAAGAGGCTGACAGAGACTGATAGTGTGAGAGAGAGAGAAACAGAGCGCGAGTGTGTAATTACAGAGGTTGAGCCACAGGGCTCCTCCGTGGATCATTAGCCAGCTTAAAGAGGCAGGGCCCTGCCCTCTGTCCTCGCGCTATGTGAAAGGTCACAACCACTCCAGTCCTCTGACTGAACACTCCACACCGTGCTCAACATCATTTAGTTTATATATCTGTAAGGTTACACACACACTGCAATAATGAACTCAATGCAAGAGAGGTGGAAACCAGCTTAGCCAAAAGTTTTCCATATTTCAACAACGACAACACAAAACAGTTGTTGTGTCGTAACATAGACAAAGAGAATATCTGGGTTAGGGTGATGAAGATGCTGCCCCAGACTGTGCTGGTGAATCAAGAAGTGAACCTGAAGGTAAAGCTTTCATTTTGCCAGCTGATCTGAAATCCAATGCTGAGACGTGACTGTAGATAGAAATGGGTAAAACAGGTTTCTTCTGTAGGGTGTCAGGAGCCTTAGGGAGCATCAGGAGGAAGCTCAGAGAACAACCACTGCTCCTTCACAATAAAAGGAGCCAGCTGAGGTTATTTAGATGCCATCTGGACACCTCTACACAGTCAAATTGATCCTCAGGGCAGAGTCAGAACACAGAGGGGACATTACACCTACACAGTAGCTGCATGAAGCAGCAACTACCACCGAGAGGCTGTGTTAGCCCTCCTGTTATCCTCAAATTTACTAAAATTGTTTATCCTTGGGGTCAAATTTGACCCCAGCTATTTAAACCTACAGAAACTGATTGTTACCCAAGTTTATGTGTCCGATACTTTGTTTCCTTGCATAAACCCAATTTCAAGCATTTAAAAGGACCCAATTTAGGCTTGCAAGTGAGTAACATCCAAATGTTTCAAGCTGTCTCCACACACTCGCCTAAGTATATCCTTTTTGATTGATGGTATTATGAAGAGCTCAAATGATGATTTTATCTCTTGGACATGACTGACAAACATTTCTGGTGGGGCCTGCAACCATTTTGATGACATTTGCAGTGCAAGTCTTCCCTGTTGTTCAGGTGTTTAAATATCTTTCTATCTTCCTCTATTCTGGGCTATTGATGCATCCAGCTGTTTATTTGAACCTGCAACTACTGGAAACTCTCCTCTGATAGACAAGCGGCACTTTTGAGTTATAACAATGAGTAGTTATGACTTCAGCCTAAATTGTTTCTCTGAAGCTTTATTGCAGTAAAATAAACATTTGTAAACCGTCTATCAGAGGAAATGGAAGCGCCACGAGAGGAAAAAGCTCCAGGCATCAGGAGAGATGAGGGAAAACATGTGAGGTGAGGAGTTACAGGCTCCGTTAAGAGAAAAGGGGAAAGGTTCTGCTTTTTTCAGGCTTATCAGTGATGTAAGTGGGGATGCAGAGATCTAACTTTGACAGTGAAATATGAGAGTTAGCTGTGAAGATCCTTGTGAACACTGTGACTTTTACAGCTCCCTCCTCACCAAGAAAGAGTCAAAGAGTCTGATAAAGTGACATTACAAAAGTTCACTTGTCCCCGATCAATACTTCACACAGCGCCAGCACCTTCCTCCCTGTCAGAGTTGGCCAGAGAATATAGAAAGTATTTTTTTCCAAAGAGCTCATAGTCACATTGCAGTTTAATCATCTCATTGACACCCAATGTAAATTTTAAAATGTAATTTATCACTGAATTTGGCCTTTATTTATCATCTAAAAACTAGAAGATAGGTCGACTACTTCTACTTTTGGCTGGTGAAAGCCACTTTCACTGAGTCACTCACAGTCCCTCTGCAAACATCAAATGAGTCCTTGGCTTTAGAGGAAAATGTCAGGACTTTTGAGAATACAAAGATCTACACCCCTACGTAGTAAAAGTACAATTTTTTAGATGAAAAACCAATCCATCAGAAAGTAATATAGCAAACATCCCCATACTGGTAGTAATATTACTACCAGTAAACAGTACAAGCTGTATGGAGCGTTAATGTCTTACTTGCTGGAGGTGAAGTGATACACTGTCTGTTTGCTGTATATGGAAAATATGTGATTCTTTGCCTGCTTGTGCATATTAAGAGAGAGTGACTGTGTATGTGTGTGTGTGTGTGTTTGTGATATTTAAATGTGTGCATAGTGTGATATTGGGGGCAGCGCACTCACACCCTCACTCATAATCATGTTACAGAGCTCTGTGTGTTGCATCACTGTCAGGTGATGACCACCAGACAATACACCCACATACACACACTAATCTAGTTAAAAATGATTGTCTTTTGCAGTGTGTGTGTGTGTGTGTGTGTGTGTGTACGTGTGTGTGTGTGTGTGTGTGTGTCTGTGTCTGATGAAGAGTGAAAAAGAGAGAGCAGTAAAAAAAGTGATTATCGCGCTTAGGCTCGCTCTCGAACACACGCGCCATATGGATGGTAACTGAGCCCAAATAAACAAAATACACTCACTTCACCACACACACACACACACACACTAACCTGGTTAGGGAGTTGAGCATGACTGTCGAGGTGGGAGAGATGTTGCTGACTGTCTTCTCTCAAACTTTATTACTCCCCCTCACTCAGAGAGAGAGAGAGAGAGAGAGAGAGAGAGAGAGAGAGAGAGAGTAAATTGAAAATTGGTGCCGAGAGAACAAGGGATTTGGGGTCATGTGAGGTCGTGTGAGAGAGTAAATCTGTTTAGAGAAAAAGAGATAAAGAAGAGCGATAGACTGACACCACGTATAGATGCTTAGATCACAGACGAGGTGATGGATGAGTTGATGCAGACAGATTGAAGGATGATCTAAGTGAATCTGTGTGAAATGTGTTATTGGTTTGTTTGTTTTGCGCCCTGGCTGTAAGTGCTTTTTTATTTCAAGCCACTAAAGCAGCTGTGAATTGAACTGATAGAGAAACAAAAACCTCCACTAATCAAATTACTGCCCGCCACCACCGCATATTTACTGTATCCGCCTTTTACTTTGATCAGGGAGAGAGACAGAACATTACAGCCTATACTTTGGGTGACTTTGTTACAGCCTACTGGCCTGTTCCTCATCATCATCCTCATCATCATCAGCGCAATGCATGAAACCGAGCTGAAGTCATCCCACTGCTGGGTTAAACTGGGACTATACTCTGTTACGTTGTAACGGTGCTACAGGAGAAGCGTTTCTCACATATTGCTTGTTTACTTTATCTTTAAAACCTTTTCCAAACAAAGATGATTGACTCGAGGAAGATTTCACACCAACTATTTTGTTGTTGTTTCGAATGAACAAAGGTTTTTTTGATATTTTTTGAATCCAATGCCAAGGGAAGTGATGAGCATTGCTCTCCGTTTGGTGTTTTGAACTGTGTGTCACCGTATTGCAACTCAAAATGCAAATCACTTCACACATCTGACCACAGATCATACGAAGGCAGCCTTTGGAGCAACTTTAGCTCGTTCTTTATGCACAGATCACTTTTACAGCTTTCATCGATTCTTTGTTGATTGTAAGATATAAACTGAAAACTAGCTACTTTGACGTGATGAATGTTTCTGTCTAATCATAATATCATAACATTAATAATTAATTAAATAGGAACAATTTAAGAATTAGTTTTGCCCTCAAAATCAGTCTGGAAGGGTGAGACTTGACGTGGACAGAGGTTGAATCATACAAACATTCAAAGCAAACAAAGTCGAACACTACACACTACACACTACTGTTATAATATGAAATGTTTTATTAACTCACAATAATAGAGTCATCACCACAAATATAATAAACCAGACAGACATAAAAAAATAACAGAAAGTTCAGATAATAATGGATACAAACACAAGGGAAGTGAAGCTTGAGTGTGTGTGTGTGTGTGTGTGTGTGTGTGTGTGTGTGTGTGTGTGTGTGAAAGATGATGGCCAAGTTTCCTTAATGGATTTATTGTCCAGTAAACACTTATGGGTTAAGTGTTAAATAATGTGGGAAAAGTCAAATATATTTAAATATAGAGGTTTATTAATTTTGGTTACTTCCATTTAGTTTCACATATAAAAGAAAATGAGGAAAATCTGGCGTAAATTGTTTCTATAAAAACAGCAAAACACACACACACACACATACACACGCTCTTTCAGCTTCATCTGTCACTCTAATGTTCCCCAATTACTTTACTCCATCCATTTATCTGTCCATCCCACACCTGTTCGTGCAGGCCGCCCCTCCCTTCCTCCCTCCATCTTTTCCTTCCTTCCCTTATTCCTTCCCCCTGGTGTCATATTTTTCCACCTCTCCATCTTGTCCTTGTCTGTGCCAATGGCTGACTTTGCCCCTTGTGTCCTTCTCCCCCTTTATATTAATTTTGCTCTTTCTACCAACTTTTGCATCATTAAATCAACACCTCCCTCCCGTCCTCCCTCTGTCTTCTAACTCTGTGATGAAACACATGCTGCCTTTACATCTGCCATCACAGCATCTGGATATAGTGGAGCTATTGTATTTCCAGTATTTTGTTCTCAATTAGGCAAAACCGATCTTGATTCAAGGGAGTTTTAACCGTCATCTGGACACCTTAAAAATGAAAGGTGTCAGTGCTCCCATCATGCACTGGAAGTGGGAATCGGATTGAATTTACCAAAAATAAAAAGTTCTGCACTGGCTGGGATGTTGCCCAGGGTCAGCCAGGTGGATATGGAATTCATGCAGCGCATATTAGCGGGAAGTTTCCACCAAGCAGAGAAAATATCCATCATCAACACAGCTGACAGCTGGCTTCAGACACAAATCTGTTTTAATGTGCTGGGGTGGGGTGGGGGGCAACAGTGCCAAAAGTACAGGTAGACCAAAGGTGGTAATTACAAAAAAGCACTCTGCCTACTTGCTTGTGTTGCTTGGTATATTTGGACTGATTGGACTTGAATTTTGGTTGACTTGCAAACTTTGGTAACCTCATGATGCATCTGGGACGGTGTGAGTGTCCCAATTCATTTAGCTGTGATTTCCAGCTTGAAGTGGGGCAATTTATATCTGTTTGAGTGTACATGAGTGTGAAGCAGCTGAAATATAGATCAGCTTTCCAAATGTGACATCACCGCAACCAGATGGAAAACGATTTATCGTCCGCGACAGATGAGTAGTGAGCAGCTGAGTACTTCAAGAATCTCAAGGTCACAAATGAGGACAGGGCAGAGCTTCAGATTGACCTTCAGTGATGTATTGGTGAAGGAAAAGCTTGACTTTCTACTTTTCAACCTATGGTCATGAATTTGGGTAGTGACCGGAACAAAAATATACATGTATATACAGGATGAAGAATTGAGACATCATGAGGCAGATCAACTGCAGTAACTGTTTCTCCTTCATTCACCTGACCCAAGAACACCTTGTGATCCCCAGGATGTGATGGAGGACCAGAACATAGAGGAGCTGTGGAACTGATGTAATGGAACCTTGTAATACAAAATACATGCACTCATACAAAATGTTATTTTTTACACTGTACTGTTTTAAGAAATCTCTTAATCTGTAGGATTCGTACTTGTGTTAATCTTACTCATTAGCACAACTATTACCCAGCCCGCATCACAGACCTGGCAACCTTCCTCCCCTTCGTCACGCCTCTTATTTACCTCCTACGTGGCTCACATTTTTCTCTCCCCCCCTCTGCTCTCCTGTCTTCCCCTGCTACCTCTCCTATCCACACTCTCTCCATCAGTTCCATGTTGGTCATTTGGCATCATCGCCCCTTTTTATCTTTCCTCTTTCCTTTTTTGCATTGTATCAATCTCTCTGTCTCCTCCTCGAGCCCTCTCTCTTAATGAAGAGTGGAATGATGGAATAGGATGAACAGAATGAGATGGAGCTAGAGACAGAGAAAGTGGGGGTACAGTGAGATAGAGAGAAAAAGGAAGAGATTCTAGAGAAACGATGGAACAAAGAGAAAGAGAGAGAAGCCTACAGAGAGAACGACAGCGTGAGAGAATAAAGGGGAGAGGGGATGTGACATGACAGAGGAGGATAGTGAATGTGTGTGAGAAAGAACAGTGACATACAGTGAGAAAGATGAAAGAGAGATGAAGCAGATGTTTCTATTCCATTAAGAGAGTAATGTGCATAGCAAGAAGTAGCCTTGGCACACACACACTCTCATACACACACACACACATACACAAACAACATGGAATGCTTGAGGGTCCAGTTCTACAGAGCGCAGAGGCTGCAACACCTGGCCTCATTTCTGTGCAACATCACAAATGATTTCTCCCCTTCTCCTTTTTGTCCATTGCTTCCCCCCTCCTCCTCCTGTTGCTGTCTCTCTTCTTTTCATTTTCCCTTCACTCCTTTTTTTCTCCTCTTTGTTTTGATCCCCACTCTTCTTCCTTATTCGTGCCTCCTTCACGCTATATTTCAGATCTACCAGCTCATACTATATACAGCATATATACAGCAGAGAGACTGCATTATCTTATCCTTGTATATGTGTGTGTGTGTGTGTGTGTGTGTGTGTGTGTGTGTGTTTTCAGTGGTGGCTCATGCCTCCAGCTATTGATGGGGTGCATTATGGTGAAGACACTCTGCAATCTCTATGACATACTTTACCATTATGGTATAATTCCCATAACAACTTGGAAGGTAGTTAAAGACAAAGAAAGGATGAGCAGATGAACAGAGAGTTGAAGAAATCTGTAATGAATGAACACATACACACACACACACACACACACACACACACACACACACACACACACACACACACACAAACCATGAAAGTTTCCATGCAGCACATTTGCATAATATGAATCAGGAGCTGCTATTGTGAGCCAGTCAGGATCCTGCTGCTCAGTAAAAACAGTTTATCCAGAACCTCTGACATTACCGGAGTAAAAACAAACAAGCAAAAATAACAACGCACACATGCTGAATGCAGCGCCATCCACTCCACACTTTGACTGCTCACTGACCTCCGAATTATTGTAACTTTAGGAGGGACATACTTACGTGGTCAAATACAGCAAGACAACAGTCTGACTGCCTGGTGTGCAGAAAGACACACACCAGAGGCTCTATCATAGAGACCCTGCCGTCCCCATCCTGTGTCCCTGTTGTCTCTCTTCGGGAACAAATCTGTCAAGCGTCAGCAGTGGCAGCGAGTACCTGATCCCCTCTTTACTAATTGAAGAGACCAGTTGTGTGCATGTGTGCAGTACAGTATCTAACTGAAAACTATTTTATTGCTCTATGTGATCATCATTTGTCCATGATAGCATATGTATGTGTGTGTGATAGGGGATGTGGGCTTGGTGCATCAATGTTTGTAAAATATGATTTTGCAAAGGCAGGTGGGCCACACAATTTATAATCTGTGTATCTCAGCTACAGCCTGGGATAGAAGCCTCCCAGAGGACAGCCAGCATCCCATCCAGCCAAATTATCCAATTTTTACACACATACACACGGCGCAGCAGGGTGCATCTAAATCCTTCAGAAATGGACTTAGCTACAAAAAAGATTCTCCCCAGCCAGGAGATAATGCATACAAAATGCGCAAGCAGACACAGATACACACACAGTCACCCGCTTACACACACACACACACACACACACACACACACATTCTCTTGCAGCCCACAGACACCTACAGGCCATGAGGTCCCTGCAGCCATAACTCACCCATGCTTATCCTTTCATTTTGCACCCGTCCTCCCTTTCTAATACATCTTATTTGTGACGTTAACGTTGAATCAAATGAGTGTGTCTTAGGGTCTCTGCAGCAGAATTTTCACACAATACTGCAGCTTTTCACAGTTTTTATCCTCTTTGATTTGTATTTATAGTCCATAATTACATTGTATACTACCCTGATATGAAACTGCAGATGGTTGACCTCCGTCCTGCACTGTGTGTGAAGCGGTTGTGATGAGACCATTGAGTTGGATCTTGAGGTGCTTTGGAGTTGAAAAAATATGTCTTGTGCATGAGTAAAGATATGATTGATCCATTGGTGACGTGGCTGCAGATGTAGTTGGGCCTGATGTCAAAGCTCTCAATTTGCTCCTCAATCAACATTCCAACAAACTCATATGTCGTCACTAAAGGATGAGTTTAGTGGTGAGCTGAGGAGGAAGGCCTCGGCTATGAATCCAGCAACTCTCCTTTCCTCCAGCTGCAGGTTCTTTAGTCTTTTACTGTCAAGACGCTGAGTGTGTGTCTGTGTGTGTGTGTATGTGTGTGTATGTGTGTGTATGTGTGTGTATGTGTTTGTGTTAGCTACATATTAAATGACGGGACCCTGCACAGCACAAACTAGTAATTGAGAATTTTATGATGGAAATAAACGACCAAAAACAGTAATAAATAAATGAATATCGGTGTAGATAACATTTCTCTCAGCATTTACTAGGATTAATTCCAAGTTGTTCTCTTCATCAGCAGCACACATTCTAAGCCTCAGCTCAATTTAGTTTTCTACATATTTATCCTCCAAGTGAAAAGCTCTGAATAAAAAGTGTTCTGAAATTAAAAAAATCTGACTTTAAAAGTGTTT
The DNA here is from genome assembly GCF_046128005.1 of Genypterus blacodes. Lineage (NCBI taxonomy): Eukaryota > Metazoa > Chordata > Actinopteri > Ophidiiformes > Ophidiidae > Genypterus > Genypterus blacodes. The sequence goes on from NW_027466817.1 coordinate 7,165,563, forward strand.
TTCTACTTTGTAAATATATTATTTATTATTTATTATTAGAATTATCATTGTTTTATTTTGACCATGTTAACCATTTAATCCAGGATGGAAAAATACATATACTAATCATACTCATCCATATTGTACATACTTTTGTTAGGAGAGACTGGCGCAGTAATATATCTGGAATGTTCAAATTGAAGATTTTTCATTACATCTTCATTTAGCTGAAAAAAGAGACTAAAAACATATTTGTATCACACTCAATTAAGTCACTGCACTCAGTCATTATGCTTTCTAATATTTTTTATATGACCTTTTCACTGTACATGAAGTTATATATATTATTATTTTATAATTATATACTGTACATGGAGAAGACGCCCACACAGCTTTTACTGCTCTTCTGTTTCTCTTTGCCAACACGTCGCTCGACAGCTACTAGTAGCTCCACAAGCGTTTCTGAGTGGCTCTCCGGAAGGTTCAAAGAATACGTACATTTGACAGCACATCGTCACTTGGTAGAGCTGTTTAAATTTCTATCCAATCAAATTCACAGACATCCCGCCTCCTTTTGTCACAAAACGATTATAAGCCAATCAGCTGTCAGTCCAACAAATGATGCTGCTGTCAAGGTTAGTTACGTGCCCCCGTAACATTCGGCTGGCAAGTATAACGGGTGTGTCTGGCCCGCTGCAGTCTTCTACCAGGCCGGCAGCACATCCGTCACTGTGGCCTCCTCTGCGTTGTGTTCTGTTTTCCGGTGAATGAATGGGACCACAGGTTTTTTTGAATGTGAAGGGAGGTTGGGAAAGTGATTTGTGGACAGACAGAAAATGTGAAATATGAAAGGTTTAGCATTGGTAAAATAGTAAAATACGTAACTAATTATAAATGAGATTAATATGATGTGAATTTATTAGTGTGAGCTTGATACTGAAAATGTATACAGAAAAAAACAAGCTTATGTTGCTGAATTGAAGTGCATTTTGATACAAAATGTGACTGTTGAGTGTTGCATATCAACATTTTGTAAATGTTCACACAAAAGACGCTTGTTCAGCTGGTTTGGTTGGAGAATCAGCCATGTGGATAAATGTTACTAATAATGTAAAACATGAGTAGCTCTCGGACACTTTTATTTTGTCAAAGTAGCTCACAGAGACAAATAGGTTGGAGACCCCTGCTCTAAACTCTAAGATTTGTGTGTACATCAACATGCACCCGAGGAAAAAATCAACAGTTACCTTTCCATTATCAAACAAAATCAATCCCCAAAATTAGTTTGCAGATAAAATAATAAGACACAACAACAGTCTGAATTACCTGTAAAACAAAAACAAAAAAGCTTTCAGGTTGTAGTCATTAGCTGAGCTGGACAAGTAGCACTAATTAGATTCACTGAATCATGCGCGCGTGTGTTGTTTGTAGAGTTATGGTTTGTTTGCCCAACAAACCCCTAATGATACACATCCAGTCATTTTAAATGTATGTAGCGTAATTGGTCCTCCCAGACAGACATGGTTATTAAAGAGAATATTGATTAAACCTCAGGCCACCAAACTCTTTAAGTATTTAATCAGTGAATTTGAAGGCTGCTCATTTTACCATTCTGGGATTTCATATTTTATATTACTTTACCATTACCTTTTGACAAATCTGGATCTAGGTATTTATACACATAACACAAACACATGCCAAATGGAATGCTGCCATGAGTTTATACCTAAGAATTATGCCTAAATAATACAATGGGATGTGCCAATGCAAGTAATGAAATAAACTGAACTGAATGGAATGGAATGGAATTGATTTTCACATGATTTATTCATTGGTTTTGAGTGACAGCAATGCCAAATAGCAGAATTTAGATCAATGAATGACCTAGACCAGGGGTGGGCAAACTACGGCCCGCTGGCCACATGTGGCCCATTGCGCTTTTTAATGTGGCCCGTCAAATATTGGTACATATGGACAGATCACCAAATTTAACAGGAAAAATACCAGCCTGCTAAAACGGATACAGGAAAAGGTGAAAAGAGGAAAACTCTGAGGTGGATGTAAATTTCCTACATTGCGTAATCTAGTGGTTCCCAATGTTTTTGTGCAGGGAGATGCAGTGTCGGTGAGTGTGTGTGGAAGAGCGAGAGAGAGAGAGTCCAGTGGTACCTAAGATCGTTGGTGGCCGGGTGCAATGTTACGGTTACAGGTCACGTATGAAGATATGAATGTACAGTGTGCCAGAGACTGGTGAAAATAAGGCTGCCAACTTCCCAAGAACGATGAGTTTCCTGTGCATTATTCTGGCGAGTTACGGAGCATCAACTTCGGCCCCAAAAGGAAACATCTCCCCTGTGCTCCTGTAACCTTAACGCTAAACTAGCGTGTGAAGCGGCTGCGATCAAAAAAACAACCAGGCTGACGTTTCTCTGGATGAGGAAGCCCTGTGCAAGTTGGTATTGTAGCTTGATCATGTGAAGCCAGTTGTAAAGTTTGTCAACTGCATACGAGCAAGGGGACTTCAGCATTGTCCTCAAAAAAAGATTTTGCATGTTTGGCAATACAAAAATTGTATAAAAATAAAAGGAAGAAAGGACAAGTGCATTCAGTGAGCATTTGGGGAATGTATACTATACCTTTCACAGATAATTTATGTAAGTTCACGCTGACCCGGCCCGTCTGTCAATTTCAAAAATCATTGGGGCCCCTGAGCCAAAAAGTTTGCCCACCCCTGACCTAGACCGAAAACAAAGAAATGATGAGCGAACCTTCAAATGAAAACAAAGAAGGAAACAGTCATAAGAATCCATTTCAACATTACCCCCATAAAGACAGTTGAGGCGGGTGGAGCTCACTCTTCCTTGGCTCAACTGTAGGCTGATGTCGTGGAGTGGATCAGTGCCTGCAGCTCTGCTGTGAGCTTCTTTCTGTACCAGCGATGTGTTGGATTTCCTCCAACGGTAGCTGGTCAGTCAGTCAGGCTTGAGATGCCAGTCATTTGGAAGTGACATTTGCAAAGATATAGCCATCAGCTCAGATGGATGTAAGAATTTGAAGATGTACTTTTTCTGAACCAATTGTCTTGATATCTGGAGATGGCCGCGGCCCCCCCTGGGCCCTCCCTAATGGCGCCACTGTGCATGACACATTTCTTTCAATTCCAATAATTATTCTAGCCCATCTAGATATTTTGGTAGAAAGGTTGAATGGTAGCTACTGAGGTGATGGACGGTCTGCTGTCTGGATGGAGCAGGTGGGGGTGTTTGGCAGTTATCTTCCTTCAGTTGTCACTCTGTGCTGATGCTCTGGAGTAATATGGCTCTTACACTGACAAGCTCCGTCCACATTTCATCTCCTGTGGGAGGCACAGCAAGACTCACTGTCCTTCAAATTCCAACCAGAATAGACTCTTGTTTGTGAGGACCCTCAATTAGCCTGTGTTGGTATCATCCACATCATGATACAGGCACAGGCTGTGAGGTATAATGATGAGGTAGATTTCAAAGCGCAACTATAGGAGCAACCATGGGAGCACAGACCCTCCACCAAGGCTGAAAGAGCCAAGGCAGAGTAGTTAAAGATATCTAAAGCCTGGTGCATGGTGTTGAATCATCTCAGACCCTATTTGTTTAGATTTGCATCCAGGCAAATAAACCATGGTAGCTTTATGTCTGCTTTGGTTGGGTCATTGCTCTTGACTAAACTGAAACTGAAACAAATTCTACCCATCCAAAATCAGAAAAAAGAGAAACTCTTAGAAGGCAGAGAACAGAGTGATCGTGCTGTGCAACAGAATGTGAGAAAGGATTCTTTACTTTAATGGTGCTGCACTGAGACAGATCTACTGATCTACTGTATAACGAAGGTACAGTAACCACTGTATATTTCAGTGGCGGTATTCTGCAGTAAGATAAAGAGAAAGAGAAATAGCAATGTTCAGAAGTAATATTTTGATAAGTAATTATTGTCTGATTAGGATGCACTGGGGCAGAGAAGAAGAGTTAAACACATGACTTTGTAAAAATAAGACAATGTTACTGTAACTTTCTTAATTCCATTTGTGTGTGTGTGTGTGTCCAGACGGTGTTATTGTGCCTGCTGCTCTACTCTATGACCCCCCCATGACTTTTTTAATAGGTTCCATACTGAAGCAGGTGGACACAAACACACGCACACACACATACACACGCAGACACATAGTCTAATTTAGTTGTTGTTGACAGCAGTGGCCAAGCTTCAGTCCATCTGTCGACTCGTAGTAACAGACTATATTTATATCTTTGAGTGTGTGTGTGTGGTGGGTGGTGTGTGTGGGTGGCTAAACGGCAATGTGTGTTCTCCTTCCTGCAGAAACTTAAGATGAGCCACCTTATATACTGTCCAGGAAATAAATCAATGATTCATGGGGATATGGAAGGAAACTCCTGGACAGAATGTTCTCAAGCTTATTATGGGGACATGTGATCATATGTGTCACCACTCCAATTTAACACATGCCAAAATCATAGAATTTATATATAAATATACTGGCTTCTAATTTATCATTTCCGTATATATTTCCAGAACAACACGTCATAATACAGTACATTTCTTTCCATATGGCACAAACAAACAAGCCACACACATATACACATACACACACCACACCTTATCACTTGCATGCATGACTGCTTGCACTTTCACAGACAGTGCATATCATCCAAGCATACTTTATCCTTATAGTGGGGCGGCTTAACAGCATAATTCCTAAGAATCGAGCACTTTCTGATAAAAGCGTGAAATTCGGTACACTTCGGTACACGGTCGAAAATTTTTTTGATATTGGGCCATAGCAAATTTTCAATATGGTGGCTGTGGCAGGCATTTTTCTAAATGGTCCCCATTAACTACCATTTCCATATGAATTTTCTTTTGTGTGTTGATTATAGTATGATTGATGCTTGATCATATAATTAGCTAAATTAATTTACCTCACATTATTACGTTATTTGGAGTTTATACATGAATGATACAAATAAATTTCAAGATGGCTGTTATTTTTCAAGATTACCACCATGACTGGTTTGAAAAGCATTTTTTGCTTAAAGTATTATGGATTCCTGTGATACAAATGATATTGGGGTCCAATCACACATTTTTATGATAAGGAATTCAGGTTGTAACTTTAGCATTTTGCCTATTTGGAAGCTCACAATGCAAGATAGGCCTAACTGACAATGGTAACTGTCCAAACATGGGGTCAATCGTGGAAGACTCTCAGCAATCCCTTTCACAGTAACAGAGAGCTGTGCAGTCTAAGGCAGCTTTTTTGCACTTACACTGCTAAACACAACCCTTCTTACATGTGCAGGCTTTACGTTCATAGCTGGACTGGCCTGCATCAGGCAGACATGTCAAAATGGTTCATAATGACCCTCAGATGCCTTTGATCAGGCCCATCTACAAGAAGGAAGCTCAGGTGTTGACACCAGCATCTGACCCCATACATGGCCCCCTTGATAGGCAGCCTTTGTTGGAGGGATTGACTGCACATTGTGCCTCCTTGCAAATAACTTCCTCCTAGCTTGGTCTATGTCTGTGGATGTGCTGGTTCGATCATAGAGCAGGATTACAAACCTTTCAACTGTTGCCATTACCTCCTGTAGAATGTCATGTGGGGCAGAAAACAATTCTAATAGGGCATTTGTAAGCTCTGGAAATACAGCCCACACAGCCCATGCAGTCTTTTTCCCATGCCCAGCAAAGCGTGATACTGTGTCACAGCCATTCAAAGCAAGAAACACTGGAAGAGCATGTGCCTTCTCAGGCAGCTGAGATTTCATGGGCTGCTAGGTATCGAAAACTCTTTCTAGGAGCTAGTTGTAATAATATATATATATATATGTGTGTGTATATAGACCATATGACAAATATGAACTCGAGGCATGTTGCAATGGTCAAGTCACATCTGATCTTTCCAATGAATTGAAGGACTTGAAGGTGACACCAACATGTCACTATTTTTAAGAGTTGGGTATTTGTGAAGTTTGAGGAAAAACATTGAAATTAAACTAAATTTCTGATAATGATCTGAATAATAATATGAATGATGATGATCTGAATACTGTTGTAAATTGTCGCCATGTTGTAAATTCACGATGGCCCGATATCCAATATTTTTCACACTGCCTGTACCAAATTTCATGCTTTTCATGCTTTCATGCACAATTGTTCAGCTAAGCCGGCCCACTATTACTGCAGACACACACACACACACACACAGAAAATCCATACAGGCAATAGAGATGACCAAAAGTGATGTACCTACCCACTCACACTCGTCGTGCTGATCAACATGACCACCCACACTCACGTACACCCACGCCCCTTTGATCGAAAACACTGTCACGTCTTAATTTATTTGCACATCGTCTCCACTGCGCTGTACCACATCTTTCTTAAACAAGACTCACTGCTCATCTTTCTCTGCATCTCTCCCTCTCTCTCTCTCTCACACTCACACTCTCTCTCTCACACACACACACACACACACACACACACACACACACACACACACACACACACACACACAGGTTGGGGCCTAACAAGTTAAGAGGCAAATAACAAAGAGAGGCAGAGGTCCAAAAAGCATTCAAACTATGAGGAAAAAAGGCTGGATACACTCTGGGATCTGGCAACTAACAGAGGGAAAAGGGCTAGTTTCTATACTGAGGATGACTGATACGGTCTGTAATGATACAGATGTGCGTAAACAGATAACAAGCAGGTGAACTGGATGAATTATGACAACAATTTAATGTAGTGCCCTTTAGCCACCCTGGCTATTTTGAAGGAATGCGCTGCCCGAATTCTAAACTAATTAAGGGGATCAATGCTATTGTGTTTTGCAACAGACGTGTATACTAATTATATTATTGTGAACCGATACACTATATTAGGATATATGCAAACAATGAAACAATGAAATACTTTTGACAATTTACTTGAAAGAAGGACAGAACACAAAACAGTAGAAATTTACATAAACACAACATATGAAATGTACAAGTATAAACCTATATCCAAGCCGGCATATCTAACTAAACTATCTAAGGGGTTCCCAACCGTTCCCAACCGCTCCCCACTCCCCATGCTGGGGATTGGGGAGCTTCGAACCCTTCCCTCCTCTTCAGCAGATGTGCCAGATAATCCCAATATGGTCTATGGGACGGGGCACACTCCACCTCCGACGAGGAATCTGCCGTCTCTGGTGCCTCTTCTCTTTGACTCAATAGCTGTTGTCTGTGTCTCTTTCTACTTGCACACGTTCTCGGTCTCACAGGGGCTTCCTCACCTGCTGGAGCTGGTGGGATCTTTACAGACTGCCCTATAAGTAAGATGTGATCACGGTGGATGGTCCTTACTCCGCCTCTGCCACCCTCAGGTTTCACACGGAATACTGCAGCTTTCCTACCACTACATAGGGTATGGGACTCCATCGGCTTAAGAGCTTGTGTTTACCTTTGAGTCCTAAATTCTCCAGGAGTACACGGTCTCCTTCCTCTATTTTCTGGAAACTGACCTTCTTGTCTTAGGTTCTCTTGTTCCGCAGGTGAGTCTTGTCTGCAGCTTGACTAGCAAGTTAGTAAGCTCTTTCCAGGTCCCGCTTCAGGCTTTCGACATACTGGATGTGTCTTTTCTCCTGACTCTCGTGTTTGGACGTGTTGAAGCACAGGTCTACCGGTAGTCTTGCTTCCCTTCCAAAAATTAAGTAGTAAGGGGAGTATCCTGTCGCATCACTCGTCATGCTGTTGTATGCATGCACTAATGAGGCTACATGCTGACTCCAGGATCTCTTCTTTTCTTGGCCTAATGTTGCCAGCATGGAGAGCAGTGTACGGTTGAAGCTCTCCGTCTGGGGGTCCCCTTGGGGATGATACGGAGTCCGTCGCGATTTCCGTATCCCCAGGGTTGTCAGCAGCTCTTTGATCAGTCTGACTCCAAAATCTCTTCCTTGGTCTCTTCCTTGGTCAGAAGTACATTTCAACCAGTATCTTAGCTACTGTCAGGGCTTTCTGGTTCTTGGCGGGGAAGGCTTGAGCGTATCTGGTATAGTGATCAATGACTATCAGGACATTACTAATGCCTCCGGAATCAGGTTCCATTGACAAAAGGTCAATACATACTAGGTCCAGTGGACCACTGCTGGTGATTTGATGTAGGGGAGCGGCTCTCTTGGCAGGTGTTTTGCGATTGATGCATAGTCCACAATTTCTCACATATTTCTCTGCATCATGAGCCATCTGGGGCCAGTAAACTGGGACCTTGCTCCTAGGAGGTCAGTCACTCCTTGCACACCCAAGTGTCCCATGTCATCATGAAGGGAGAGCAATACCACTTCTCTGAGCTCGGCAAGCAGCACAAGCCGCTGCTAGCTCTTGCTAGCGCTGAACATAGGTCCATCTCTCATCACAAGTCTGCCTACTTCCCTCTTCATCAACAGCATCTCAGGGTCCAAGCTTTTGCCACTGGGCCAAACCCCCTGTTTCATAGCCTCAATCACTCGCCTAACCACAGGATGTCTCTTCTGAGCATCCATCAATTCAGCCTTTGACAGCTGTTCCAGCAAGCTGAAATGTAACCGATGGAAAGGCATACACTTCAGGAATACAGGCTGGTGTGGCTTCTAACTGTTCTCGGGGAGTTGTCTGCTTCCACTTGTAGTCGCCGGCATATGGACTTCACCACGTTCGGGGACATGCTATTCCATTCTCCATCCTCATCATCTTCAGGTAGGTTGCGGGATAGCAAGTCAGCAACTATGTTTGCTTTACCGGCTTATTACTTTATATCAAAATCATAATTTTCTTTCCGTTCCCTGAGTTTGAGCTGAAGGAGCATCATATCAGAGTGGACAGCACTGCACAGCAGCTGCTCCACCCGAGCATGGTCAGCACGGCCTGTAGGGAGACCTCCACGACAAACCACCTTGGTTAACGACAACTCTATGTGCCTAAGAAAGTCAGACACCTTCTCCTTTGGCTGCTGCTGTAGCAATCTAAAGGCAAAATACAGATCCTCGCCCATCTCAGTCACACCAAAAGCACTCTCAGTGGCTTCTAAGCACTGAGCTGGACTCACATCTGCATCAGCGAACCTAACAGACTTCACAAGAGCTAATGCAGGACCCTTCAAATTATCCATGATCCGCCGCCGTTTCTCCTTGGCGGAACACTCGCTCTCATCAACCATAAGGTGCGCTTGTTTTAACCATTGCTCCAAAGACTCTTCCCCAGCTGGGGTTGGCAAAGTACCAGAGAACATTCTCAGACGTCGGTAACGGCTGTATTCACCCGATGGTTTCTCCATCTTGGCCAACAAATCACCTACTGCACAAATAATGGACTCAGCCGAGCCAACAGCTTGTGGGTCTTCCAACGAACTCTTTAACAGGCTTGTAGAAACACTCTCAACAGTACTTTCAGAAGCAACAACAATTCTCCACTTGTCTGTTTTGCCATCCGGCAACAGTTCAGTAGGGACTTTGGTGGCGTCCACCATCTCTTTGGACTCACAAAGCACTGTTAGAAGATTCTGCTTCAGACCGATTGTTCGTCTCCTCACTAGCACTCTGCCTACAGCTTAGATGGTTCCCACTGCTTCTTCAATAAATGCATTATCTACATCATGCATCAGAACCATTCAGGAATGGTGTTCCACCATTTCTTCCCTTTTGCAACATTCTTTGAGCTCTTTAACTAAGCCTGAGGCGCTATGCTGGAACTCCATTTTCATAAAAGCTTAAGGCTATTCACAATAAACTATTTGACATATTTATATTTACAAAGCATACAAACATAAATGTATAACGTTAAGTGCTTCAATATCTATTACACTATCTGTACGAATTACCTAATCGCATTAATTACCATCCCAGACGAGCCCCCATTATGTAGTGCCCTTTAGCGGCCATGGCTATTTTTTCTAAACGAATTAAGGTGATTGATGCTATTGTGTTTTGCAACAGATGTATATACTATTTATATTATTGTGAACCGATAAACTATATTAGGATATATGCAAAGGTAAACAATGAAATACTTTTAACAATTTACTTGAAAGGAGAAGAGAAAAACAGTAGAAATTTACATAAACACAACATATAAAATGTATAAGTATAAACCTATATCTAAGCCGGCAAATCCAACTAAACTATCTAAGGCGTACCCAACCGTTTGTCTGTTGAACATTTCAGGTCAAGTCTGTAGGTCAAGATGCTGGGTAGTGGGTAGCCTCGAACACAGCTGGATGCTTTGAGCCCAAAGCACCACACACCAAAAGAACAAAACGGCACCGCTGTGTAGGCGATGCGGTGGGCGAGACGTAGTCCACACAGCCGTGTCTGGGTCCCAATGATCCGGGCACAAAGTATTAAGAGTAGCTAGGCTGGCTACTATCCCTCCAAGTCCGAACTCTCCTCCATGGCATGAAAAACTAGCTCGGGCTGAGCAGGCGGCTGTTGTGTCCTCCGGCTCGTGCAATCTCTAGCCAAGTTTCAACAGTCAAGCCGGTAGCAGGGAATTATCAATATAAATTTCACTTTTCAAAATAAAAACACAAAAAAATAGACCAAAGTCCCATAGGGCTACGTTAATTTTCCGAGACTTTAGCACCCTAACATATTCCGCAATTCGTGGTCAATAATCTGAATCCTGGAAACCTTGAGTGATTTAGGAAATAACTGCGAAGTCTCGCTCATTCACAGAGGATAAATTCAAAGATTAAAGCTTGAGGATCATCACTAAATCTGGCGGATAAAGATGCACCGTAAAGATGAATTACTCCCCTGCAGGCAAAGCTGCTGACCTGGAACGAACCACAAGGAGGTTGAACAAAGAGTCTTAATGCTGAGTCACACAAGCAGCTTTGGAGAAATCTAGCTAACGTACAAAATGGGATGGAACATTTTGGGTTGAGGTGAGTAGAGCAAGGTCAACAAAGATGGATGTGCTCCATCTTGCAAAATAGATAAAAGAAAGAAAAGGTCCATATGTTCTATATGCTCACAAACCACAACAAGGAAATCAATATCAACATCAATATCAACAATCCTGACACTCAATTAGGCTACCTTAACCATACCTCATAGGAATTGCTAAATAACTTCCATAAATTCCATGTGTGGCATGTTTGAATTGTTACACTCAGACATTCACTGACACATACACTTACACCGTCAGGTAAGAGCACTGAGAGGCACTACAAAGCTTGTTAGGACCCTCCAACAGGGCAAGACTTGCACCTGTGTGTTTGTCTTTTCACTGTCCGTGTCCGTCCTTGCATAAGCACAAATCTACCCTAGAATAGAGGAGGAGATGAGAGACACTCCACAGTGATCAGGAGAGCGAACCCCTAATCTCCTCATTTTCCCTCCTCCTGCGCTTCTCTTTTTTCTTCTCCTCGTTTCTTTTTACAGTCCGCTACTTTAATGTGTTTTTTTTCCCTGCTCTCATCTTTATTTGTCTCCTTTCCTTCCTTACCATTGCTCTCTGCCTTCAACAGTCCTCTTGAAGGGGGTATAAGTGTGTTTATTGTGTGTGTGTGTGTGTGTGTGTGTGTGTGTGTGTGTGTGTGTGTGTGTGTGTGTGTGTGTGCGTGCGCGCGAGAGAGAGAGAGATTGAGAGAGAGTGGAGCATCAGTATTCACCTCACTTCTTCTTTGATAACCCTCCCCCTTCCTCTCTGCTGCGCAACAGAAGTACTGCCACAGTGTGTGTGTGTGTGCGCGCGCGTGTGTGTGCGTGTGTGTGCGTGCGTGCGTGTGTGTGTGTGTTGGACATGGTTCGACATTAGTAGTCATTTGCCATCTTCCCTTCCTCTCTGTCCATCTATCTCTTTTTTCATCTCATCACCGCTGTTTTATTTTTCATCTCTCTCAAATGCAGCAGTTGCTTTTATTCTTTCCATTTATGCATCAAATCAACTGAATTCAGTTTGACAAACTCTAATTTCTTCAGTATCGGTTGTGTTTTTTTGCTTTACTGTTTACTCTTGCTATTTATTTTCACCTTCATCTTTCCCACACACACACATGCAGATGGGTCTATGTTGTGGTTTGGTCAGCTCAGTGTGTCGATGCACAATTCACACTCATGTTCCCCCCTTCTGTTCTACAGTTCCCACAGAGACGGAAACGACATCAAATATCCCGTCTGCAGGTGGGATTGAGATAAAGACAGATTTCGTTGATCTTACAGCAAAGAAGCATAAAAAAAGGAAAGAATAGAGAAGTGACAACGCAAAGGCCTTCTGATGGATACTGTGTGAATCCTGTAAACAAACACTATTTTCTCTCACTTATTCAGATTTGATCATAACAAATACTCTTGTTTATTTCAAGTTTCAAGTTTAATATAATTATATTAGTGCTGATACAGGAGAACAAAATAACTCAAGATCCTTCTCATTCACGTACATTGTAACCAGACACAGTTGTGGGCACGTTTGCATGACAGCAGCTGGAGATGTGTCTGATGTATTGTCACTGATGTAAAACCCGGAGGTCCCGTCCTTGGGCCAAATCGACGGTGACTAAATAATGCGAGGAAGGCGTGAACACCATTACGTTTGTCCAGGAGCCCTTCAACAATTTGCCCAGGAATATTTGCAACCATTTTAATTTTCTTTTCACGGTGAGGGTCACATAGTTCCATCCTATATCGCCCATGTCACTGGGTACAAAAGCATTTATTTAATACAAAATCTGCAGGTCAGATGGGATAGTGGATTATTTAATACGTCCGACTGCAATAGAGGCCACACACCTCTATTGTATGTCAGCCTATCTAGCTACAATCATGGTCATTTCATCTCGCGGTGTCGCATAAGCCGAGTTCTGTTTGGGTGGCTCCTCTCTTACTCTGAGGTGCATGCTTTATCCTGACTGAGCTTTTTTTGTGTATACTTTTGTATTGGAAATCAGGTAGTTCTGCTCCACCTGTACCAAAATTGGTGCTCTCTCTCTCGATCCTTTATATTTAACACAGACATGATATTTGCGTATATTTTTGTCTTACACTGATGGAGATTTTACCGTTTAATGATCATCATCACACATACATTCAGAGAACTGAGACCTTTACATAGCAGCATTCCATTCCTTCTTCTAGTGGGAATGTCAAACCATCTATGATTATGGATAATTTCCAGGGAGTTAAAAATATCTCTCCATCTGTTTCTTTCTGTCTCACTTGCATGAACTTGTTGGTTTCAGGGTGAGGGATTTCCAATGTAGGAGCAGGCGTCGCCTGGCAAGCAAAGAGGTGAACATAATGATTTTCTTTTATGGGGTGTTAAAACGGTGTAGGTCATACGGAGTACCGAAAATGGCAATATAAGGGGAGGGTTGAACCTGCATTCCCAATATGGTGGACAGTATGTTGAAGTCAGTAGTTGAGGAGCCTGGGGCAAAGAGAAAACATGTGGCTTAAGTTACAGTAAGGCATCAATCATCTATTACATTTGTCATCTACGTCTGTGTACATTTCCGCCAATCTGGATTTAGAAAAGTGGACCCTGTGCACGACCTTGAACTGGATGAGAGCGAGAAGGGCACAGGATGAGGCAGTATGCAGATTGCGTATGATATCGTCCCACCAGTCTATGTCCAGATGGAGTTCGAGTTCAGTCTCCCAGGCAGCCCGTGTTTTCGAGTTAGATAGGTCTCCGAGGTCCAGAATACGGCTGTAAATCTCAGATATGGTCCCACTTGAGTCCTGAACAATAGCAGGTCTTCCCACATGAGTTGAGGGGGAGGGGAGGGGAAGTTTTGGAATTTGCTGCAGGCAAAGTGTCTGATTTGGAAGTACTTAAACAATTGGTTAGCAGGTAGTCTGTGTTGAGTTGACAGCTTGGAGAAGCTGTTGAAACTGCCATCAGAGTACAGGTCAAGGAAACATTGTATGCTTTGGTGGTGCCATGCTGAGAAGGAAGAGTCCAAGAATGAAGGTGGGAACAGGTGGTTGTGGCGTATGGGACCCAGGGGGAGGCGTTTACAAATTTAAAGTGTTTCCTGAATTGGTACCAAATCATTAGAGTATTAAGAACAACGGGGTTCTTGGTGAATTGGGAGATCTTGGTTGGGAGGGAAGAGTAGATCAGGGCAGTGGCGGAGGAAGGGAAGGAGCACGATTGGGCTTCAAGCCTGCACCAAGGTAGGTCAGGGGAATTCACCCATTAGCGAAGTTTGTCGATGTGGAATTGGAAATTTGGCAGGGCGAGACTGACTAGACGACTGGACTTGTCGCCATGTTGTAGCGTGCGATAGTAGTAGTAGGCACTCGGTATCCTTGGTGGATATAAGATCAAGTTCAGTCTGAAGGTTAAGGTGTTTCTTGAGAAGTTCTGGGGAGGGGTCGGATTCGCACTGCTGGTCAAGGGAGGAGATGGCAGCGGAGAGAGTTTTAACCTTGGTGTTGTATTCTTTCCTGGAGTGAGAGGAGTAGGAAATAATTTGGCCTCTAAGGACTGCTTTCAGCGACTCCCAGAGCAATGAATGTGAGGTAGAGTCGTTTTTGTTAAACGAAAGAAAGTCGTCAATGGAATTAGAGATCTTGTTGCAGAATGTGTTATCTGCCAGCAGTAATGAGTTTAACCTCCACAGGCGAGGGGAGGAATGCTATGTAGCCAATTGAATGTCTAATAATAGGGGTGCATGAGGGTCAGAGATTAAGATGCCTAGGTAATCAGGGGAAGGGACACAGGATTTGAGAGAGTTGTCTATGAGAAAATAATCTATCCTAGAGTATGAAACATGTACCTGGGAATAGAATGAGAACATTTTGACTTTTTTTGGGGGGGGGGGTGGTTAGGGTTAGTAGCGGTCTAGTGCTGGGTCCAGTACGCAATTGAAATGGCCACCAAGTATTATCTGATGGGTAATTAGGTGAGGAATGGTACTGAGTAATCTGTTGGGGAACTCAATGCTATCAAAGTTTGGCGCGTAGATATTTACCAGTAACACCTTGGTTTGCATCAATGTCCCTACAACTATAATGAATCTGCCGTCTTTATCAGCAACAATGTCTGTACATGAGAAGGGGGTAGTCTTGTTGATTAGGATGGCAACCGCTCTGGATTTTGAATTGAAGTTGGAGTGGTAAACTTGGCCAATCCAGGGGGGTTGCAGCCTATTATGGTCTTTGAGCTTGAGGTGGGTTTCTTGAAGAAATATTATGTCAGAGTTGAGCCGCTTCAGGTGACAGAAGACCGTGGATCTACAACCCTGGATAACAGGGTTGCCCATGCCGCGAATGTTCCAGGAGATTAAACGTACAGGCATGTCAGAGCCAGAGCTGGCATTCAGGTAGGCAGAACCCATTTATATGAGGGGAACGGATTAAAATACACGATGCAGAGGCCAGGACACCCCACACACACACACACATACACACAGAAACCCATGCACACTGACACACCAAATAGTCCCCTCGGAGGAGACAGCAGTGTAATCCTCAGGGAAGTCAAATTGTTGCCACACAGTGGAGGCAACAACTTGGGTGGAGAAAGAGATCAAGCTAACCATGTAAGTAGCAGATACTAGATATAGGGAGAGAAGCTCCCGCAGCAAGCCGAATTATGTAAATATAGGCTTTAGAAAAATATTGAGTGACAGTGTTTTGAGACACCATAATGGGTAGGTGGAATGAGATAAGATGACCTTATACCAGATAAAGGTTTTAGTGAACAGATAAACTGAGTTATGAAGGCCTTGAAATACAGTGTATTATTTTGTACTAACATCACCCCTTCGACATGGTGTTGACATAGCTTTGGGCTTCTTCAGCGGGAAGAAAGTTCCTTTCAGCGCCCTTGTAGGTGATTCGAAGACAGGCCGGGTAGTAAAGACCGTAACAAACTCCTTCCATGCTTCGTAGCTGGTTCCTGACGGCGTTGAAGGCGGCCCGGGCCACTTTCGGCGTATGATCGGGAAACACAGTGATCCTCGTACCGCCGGTGTTGGTCATTTGTCAGCAGTCTCGAGCCCGGAGGATGTTGGCGGCATCGATCGAGTTGCAGAGTTGGGCGAGGACGATCCCCGGGTCTGGGCCTCTGCTGGAACATGCGGTGTGCCTGCTCCAGCGGGGGCTCCTGGTCGAGCTTGAAAACTTCTTTCAGCCAGGCAGCTGCGGTGGCGATGTTAATGGTGGTTTCTTCTGGAATGCCGATGATTCTTATGTTGTTGCGGCGCGTGTAGGCTGCAAATTCTTTGCATTTATTCTCCAACTTATTCTCCAACTTGGTCAGCTTGGTCCGATCTGAACATGTTTAGTCTTCTTGAAATCAGCATCTCAGCCCTAGGCTGCACAACTACTGGTCCGGTTACTTCAACACAAAGTCTAACATATTGGGAAGACAAGTTCAACCCTCCCCTCATTGTGCCATCTTAGGTACCCCATCTGACTCAATTTAACACCTCACAAAAGGAAATTGTCATGTTCACCTCTCTGCCTGCTAGACTCAGCCTGCTCCTGCATTGGAAATCCCTCACCATCTATTTCGCAATGTCTGAGGGATATGATGTACTTTCTTAAACTCAAGAAAATCAAGTGCACTATGAGGGGTCACACTGATAAGTTCTATCAGAGATGGTAACCATTTCTCTCTTACTTCACAGATCTACAGGCTATGCCAGACCAATGACTGAAAACCTGAACACCGAATGGTTTATTTTTATTTTTCATTTTATTTTATATCCCAGGCGGGCCAGGACGGGGTTGTATGAATGCAGGGTTGTGTGACTGCGGGTGTGAGTTGAGTCTTTGAGTGGGATTTTCTCTCTTTGTTTTTGTTTTGTTTGTTCTTCTTCTCTTCACCACAGCCTATGATGCGATTTGTAATAGCCTACATTGCTGTTTGACATCATCCTGTAAGAACTGTATTTAACCTATGAGATTATCGCATCAACATCACTGATGCCATCCTGGACTCTGCGTCCACACTACTGTGCCTTGTTCTCACAACCTTCAGAGGCCGTGGCTACCTGCTGTTTCGATTTCAATCTACTTGTACCTCATACTGCCTATCTTACCTCAGGGTCTACGGAAAAGTTAAACAACAAAAATACAACCTTCTTTCTTTCTCTCTATCTCTCTTTCCTTTTCCCCCTCTTCCTGTATAAATACAAGGCCTTATAACTGTATGTGCACTGTCATGTAAAAGGTTTGCTTCAATTAAAACATACAATCAGGGTCGGATTTCATTAATTTTCTTCACAAGGAGGTTCCTTTTTTACTTCCTCCTGCTCTTGCTCATCTTTCATCCTGGTCGTGGTTGATAACTAGATAACAATAGAGCGGAATATTAAAATATGAGTTTTGTGAAAATCCCAAATTCTCTAACCCTAACCCTCTGCAGCATGGAGACCCATTTGGAGATTTTCAAGAGCTGGAGGAACATTTTCTTTTAAATGGCTCTGATTGGATCTGAAATACAGACTTTAGATCTCTAGTGTAAATGAGGTCCCAAGGTAAAAGGGGCCCCCATACAGTCCCATCTAAACAGCACACATAAGTCCCACAGTGACTGGCTGCTTCTCCTCTAGTTTGTCGCAGTGAACGGTCTTGTGACTTTGAATGACTCAGTAAGCGGCTAATCAATAAAGAGTCAAAGATGAAGTGTTTTCTAGTGCCTCCTTAACCGCAATTACCAAGAATAATTGCCGTGAATGAAAAATATTTCAGTATAGACTCACAGCAAGCAGGAAAGACGCAAACTGCACAGTCAGACCACAGTAATAGCAACAGGGCAAAGATTTGACATGTGACAAAGGTGAGCTGAATTAGGGACATTTTACATGCTTTTAAATGTAAAATGTAAATGCATGTACTCCTGTACATTTACATTTACAGGAGTCCCTGGAGGTCCCTGGAGGTCTTTGTGACCTGACAGTGATCCTGCTGGAATATAAATCATAACAAATCAAAGTGACATTTCTAATATCAGCAAATCTCTCTGGTCACTCATAGTGATGAACAACATATACAACAGCCAGCTGCTTTGAATCTAATGTCTCATACGCTCCCTGTCCATAACAGAATGACAGATCAGGCATTAACATAAATCAGTGGGATCATAAACTGGCCTACACGTTTATGTCGAATGTGTAACTTGGTCTGTTTGTCTCACCAAGCTGCAATAAATCACAGACAGAGGTACATTTAATGAGGAGGGTTTGAGGGTAAATGTCATTTACGACACCTCATCACTCATAATTATTTCTAACAATGGGAAAGACAGATTTGTAATTTTAATTGACACAGCTCGTGCACATCTGTTCCTGTCACATTTGATAAGTGCCTCGGTGCCACAGGATTATTGACAAACATGTTTGCACCTCATAAACGTCCACACCAGACTCATCATCGTTGTCACTGTCGGAGTTTCCCTTGAAGCTACCCAATTCTGACTCTGTGCGTGCGTGCGTGCGTGCGTGTGTGTGCGTGAAAGAGAGAGGGAGAGAGCAGATGTCAGCTCTTGTCAATGTGGACACCTCTCATCATTTCCTCTCGGGATAAGACGGGATGAGACGGATAATTTCCCTCTCCACCACTCTCTCTCTCTCTCTGTCTCTCTCTCTCTCTCTCTCTCTGCCAGTCACTCACCTCATCTCTCTCTCCTCTCTTTCTTCTTCCTCTTTTTTATGAATTTCAGCACCTCTAAGTTTGCTCACTGACCCTCTCCAGGCGATCCGTCTTTATTTTCTCCCCCGTCACACACTCTCTCAATTTTGATTGACTCTTATCAAGATCTATTAGGGTGCTTCAGGCGACACACACACACTCAGACACCCACGTATGCGAACAAGTTACGCTGTCGTAACCAATCAGACAGCGCTTGGGGATGGGCATCATTGCTGCAGTGTATTTGAGTGAATCAACAGCAGTTTTCAGCTTTGTGCGTGCGTGCCTGTGTGTGTGAGTGTTTATTGTTAATATGGTCAGGGTCTCTCATTGTGACTGTGAGAAAAGTTAAGTTTAAATCAAACAAAATCTGGGTTTTTGCAAAGTCTACTGTTGATCTGGTAAAAAAATAAAATAATTCTGTGTTTTTTGAAAAATTAGGTCAAATCTGAGCTCCTCCAGTAGCAGTAACACAGTAACATTTAAACACTGCCTCCTTTCATTAAAACCCTCAATGACAGTGGAAAACATCTGCACATATTCATCCAGAATGAAGTTTAAATGGTCATGAGTGCTTGCTCATGGGGAAATGTAGGGCTTCTGCTCATGCTCTGTATCTAAAGTGCCTTGAGATCATGTTTCTTGAAAGTTGGCGCTATATAAATAAAGTTGAATTAATTTAATCTGGTTTCTCCAAATGACCATGAGGTGTTGCATGCAGAGGCTGCAGACTCCAATAGAAATGTTGACATAACCAGGTGTATATGTATGACTATAATATACTTCTATAGGCTTTAATCTCAGGTTTTGACACTTTGGCAACTTCCAATCACACATCCTCCCTATTATATTACAAATGAGAAGAATATAACCCATTTAGTTTGACCCTGTTGTTGTTAGTTTAAAGTGGAAAGTCTGATAGTTATATGATATTAATACCATTTCTTCATTATCAAGCAGTTACAGGAAATATGTACCCACAAGTGTATAGTGGAGAGGAAGTAAGGGGATTAAAAACTGTTTTTTACCACATAGAGAAAATACTTCCTTTTTTGTACAAACACTTTCAGACATTTTTGGCCCATTTTTATGTGCCCCACTGAGTGTGTTTTTGGCTTTGAGTCGCAGAAACTCCAAACTGTACTCAATCCCTAATATATCATTCCTGCTGTGAACTGCTCCTTTTAGACATGAAGAAGTAGGCGAAGAAGAGAGCAAGATTGGGAGAAGTCAGGTTCATTCCTTTTTCTTGTCCTTCTTCACTGCCTTCTTTTCTGCCGACAGTTCTTCGCATCAAACATGGAACGGAATTTCAGCGATTTTGAAGCTTTTTTTATACCAATTTGCAACTCCGAAATGCACAATACAAAAGTCGATATGAAACCTTTGAAATTCTGGGAAACTGAGACCTAAACCCGACTTGTAATGTATTCAGATGAAGATGATGATGATGAAATTTACTGCAAAACCGAAACGCCAACAAAGCTTATAAGAACGAAGACAAAAGAGGAGAAATGGCTCATGGGAGTTTCGAGGAAGAAACAGGAAGATATGCAGAGTCAGCAGAGAGGAGAGGAGAAGAGGGCCATAGTGTGTGTAAGTGGGGGCGAGGGGATCAGCGTGGTTCCCCTTTGATCTCAGCAGCCAGCACACACTCGCACGCGCGCGCGCACACACACACACACACACACACACACACACACACACACACACACACACACACACACATTTAGCCTGCAGAAAGATGTGACCAGCAGGCTGAGAAAACTACAAAGGAACAAATAGGCAGACATATAGCTCATAGCAAAGACCTTGGGGAAGGTAATGAGGCATTCTTCAACTATCTTAAAGAATTTGAGCTTTTCATTCTTGACATGACTTGTTTAAAATTATAGAAAGATACTGTGAATGGGTGGGGTGTGTGGGTGTGTGTGTGCAAGACTAAACACCCTGCTATGATATAACATTTTTAAGTTTGGCTCCTCAGGTTTCACAAATCATCCCCTCAGCTCTCCCTGCAGTGACCCACTGTCAGTGTGCCCCTGAGCAAGGCATCCTCCATTCAAAATGCCATCTGGAAAGGTTTTCTGCTCTGAAGACATCATCTAATGGAGGGTGAAATTCTTTTCAAACCTGTGGACTTTAATGTTTGAAGCTGAATGGTGGATGGTATCAGCAGAGCAAACCAGGCAAAGCATCAAAGTGGATCATAGCAAACAAAGAGATATAATGAAATAGAGAAGATTTTGCTGAGCAGACTAATCAATACTTTGGGTGTGGCCATGTCTGTCACGCTACTGATCCTTACTGTTCCCATCGGCCTGAGCTGCCCACAACACAGAACCCTTTTGATTTAGCAGGACAAATCTCTCATTTGAACACACCTTCCCAGTTATGAGAGGAAGTCTGAAGAGGGATGTATACCTCTGCCAAGGGGATCCGTGTCACAGGAACACTGCAGCTGCAGAGAGGATGGATATATGTCGCCTCTTATCAATTAGTAGTGCTGTGTGTCGAAACTATCTGATCTTTTGACACTGGATGGAGCAGATGGAGGCCACACAAAGCATGACAGCATTGTAACAAGACACAACAATCCAGGATGCACGAGGCGCTTAACAACTGAGGGGGAAAAGGCAAAACAAGACAGACAAACAAGACAAAACAACCTTTTTTTCTGACTTTTAGGAATTGAAAAATGTTGGATGATTCATTTCCAATTGCTGTCTATCTATTTTTACATCATCTGTTTATGATCCACTATCTCTACCACACAACATATGTCGTCACTATGCATTTGACATGACCAGGTGTAGCATTTTGTGATTTTTTGTGTTGTGTTGTTGTAGTATATCTCCTTTTTTCCAAACCAAAAAACGTACATCCTCTGTGATTTGGAGTCGAAGTGCAACGATTAGGGAAGCTTGTGATCAAAAAATAAAATGAAATGTAAAAAAAAGCTGAATTTCCAAGCTCTGCTCTGCATCTGTGCCACGCATGGAACAGCTTGCCGAGGCTTTTTACACAACTTTTCCCAGCACTGCTAACAAGCACAACCAGCTGCCAGTCCTTCTCCAAACCCAGAAAGTGCTGGCATGAAAACTTTTCAAATGGAGTGGCACCAGGAGTTAAGCTCTTTAATGTAAAAGGGGAACTTACAGTTGGAGGACTGGGGGCTAGAATAAAACAAGCAGAAGCACATTCACCAAACAAACAACATCAAGGGGGCAGATGGAGTGGGAGAGTGTGTTAGTTTTAACGCCTACATGGAGATGATAAGAAGGGATGAATACGTTTGTTG
>NW_027466817.1:7192500-7240000 GCF_046128005.1 Genypterus blacodes
GACCCAGCCTAAAGTTCTCAAGGAAGACGAGGAAAAACTCCAGAGAAAACCTAGATGGATAAAAAAGGAAGAAACCTCAGAAGAGGCAATTGCATGAGCGATTCATTCTCCACAAATGGCTGGGTGTGCAATAGGAACTTCCAGAGGGATTATACAGAGGTACAATGGCATGCAGGACAAAACACATACAAGTCATGGATTGGGATGAGGGAGGGAGAGAGATGACAAGAAAGATTAAGATACTTTATTCTTGTCATGTTGCATTCATGGCAATCACATGCAATTGATATTTGTCTTGCAACTCCTACATATCACACACACAAACACATGCACTACAGAGGGGGTGCAGGGCAGCCATTCTGCGATGCCTGTGGAGAAGTTGGGGGTTTGGTGCCTTGCTCAGGGACACCTTGGCATTGCCCTGGAGGCAAACTGGGGACTCACCAGCTACCAGTCCACTTACTTGGTCCATATGAGTCCATATGGGACTTGAACCAGTGACCCTCCAGTTCCCAAGCTGAATCCCTATGGACTGAGCTATTGCCGCCCACTGCTTTACTGCAGTAAAGCACAGTAAAAATGTAGTTCTAAGGGGGTTTCCGACATATGTGGGAGCTAAACATCAGAATAACATTTCCAATTCAGCGTACAGTGGAGTGGACGAAAATGTACATATATGTCAGGGTGGGGAGGACAGACGGCTCCTTCATGTCAAACTGGAGAAACCTTTGCCGAACAGGGGAGGGAGACTGATGTGTGTGACTCTCTGACTGTGTCTCATTTTGATGGGACGCCTCCCCTGAAGGCCTCCTCTGAAGACTACAAACGAAACCATTGCAATTGAAACCAAAGCAATAATTTGATTCCTTCTAGGATTAAAAATAATGACGATAAATACCTAATAGAACTGCGATCGTCACGATTGTCCATCACAGGCGTTGATTTGGGTGCGCCGTTCTGTATTAGTCGAGAACTTGGGATGGCACAGAGGATGATTTATGGTGCTTAGACCAAGCCTTCCTCTCTCTGCGGGATGCGGCCTGCGTGGGAGTACAAAGGCTGAGGCTTTGGAGGAACACGTCATGAAATGAGACGCAGCACCCATCTCTTCAATCATGCTCTCATTGCATCGTGGGTGAGCCTGCCTCTTAGTAATAAACACAGGCGCTATTTTCCCCTCACTACCTTGAACTCAAGAGGAGCATCTCCAATCATATCGCAGTTTTGGTCAGGATATTGAACTTTCTTATTTTCTTTTATACTTATTTCCTGTTCTGTGGCTTTTTCACAGCTCCACATCCTTGCAGTCGCAAAACTGGGTTCTCCTCACACCTTTGGATTTTTTCATCTGAAACCTGATCTTTTCCAAAATAAATAAAACAGTGGATCCTTAGTCATACTTCTGTTATTATTATCATTGTTCTTGCTGTGCCTCTCTGTATGTCTCGCTCTCCTCTCTCTTTCTCTCTCAACCCAAATGGTCAAGGCAGATGGCTGCCCACCTACAGCCAAGTTCTGCCTGAGGTGTCTTCCTGTTAAAGGTGAGTTTTTCCTCACCGCTGTTGCCAGAGTGCTTGCTCATGGGTAAATGTTGGGTTTCTTTAAATGCTCTATGTGAAAAGTGCCTTGAGATAACTTGCCGCTTTATACATTTGAATTGACTTCGTCCTCTGAACAGACAGTCCTCTCCTGTTCCATATGTCAAATATTCAAATGTGGAGACAGTTGTGCTGATTGTGGAGCTACATTACAAATTCCTAAAGTTTGACAACTTAAAAAAACCCATCAAAAGTCAGCTGACAATCTCTTTGAAAGTCTTTGAAAGTTTCCGCAAAGCAGTAACAACTGACGAGAAGCTTCCAACCTGCTGCAAAAGCCCATCACTTGAATCAACTCTCAGTGATGGACAAACTGTGGCAGTTGATTTGTGACAGTTTCCAGTCTGTCTGCAGCATCTGTCGAGTCCACAGTGGAGCTGATCCGCTATAAAAATCCAAATCACAGACGCTGCCATCAAGTCATTCATGTTGAGTGGTGACAACCATCTGCCTGCCAAACCAAGAGACTCAACACATCTTTGTTGATATATCCCACAAATTGTTGTTCTTTCTTTCTTTCTTTCTTTCTTTCTTTCTTTCTTTCTTTCTGCCTTTCTTATCAATAATCCCTATATACAGAATATGGAGAAATAAATGTAGTTGTTCCTTTCTTTCTTTCATTCTTTCTTTCTTTCACTCTTCCTGTCTTTCTTTTATTCTTTCTTTCTTTCTTTCTACGTATACAGTTTATGGTGAAATAAATGAAGTCACCACAGATGTATAAGCATAGAAAGACATTTTCACGCTGAACGCACCCCTGGTGAAGCAAAATGAACTCCCTCCAATGTCATTTGCTGGACGAAAGCAACTATATGGGAGGGGGGAGGGCGTCTTTCCAATGACTTTCTAGATGATACAGAATGTATGTGTGTGTGTGTGTGTGTGTGTTTATGGGGCGGGGGGAGTGCAGTCTGTATGTCTGTAGGCAGTACAGCAGCTTCAGTTGACATCTGCCGCTGGCTACTGTGTGAGAGATGGGGCCACAGCTTAGTACAAACACACATACACACACACGCAAGTATTTGGGTGCAATCACAAACTCTAACACATCTCTTGGGGGGTGACATGATCCAGTCAGATCTGTTTTCAGGCAAAGGAAGGATTTGCATTTATGCCTACAAATGTTTAGAACACGTGGTCCCATAAGCTTTTGAAGCACAATCACCTCCCAGTGTTAAGGATCATTTACGGTCAAGTTTTCAAAACCTTCCATGGTATTAACATCCCCTCCTCTAATGTGATCCCATGGTGGCATTTCCTCCTTCCAGACTGGAGAGGTAATAAGAGATGATGACCTTTGAATGCAGTAAATCAACAAAGTTTCAAGAGGACACTCCTCTCAGCTAGGCGGACAAAAAAAATCAATGCGCACAGCAAAGTGGGCAGCAAGAACAGCATCAGTAATGGCAGAATAATGTTGGTCATCACTGTTAGTTGCAAGCACTCTGTTTGCTAAAGTGGGAATAGTTTCAAACACAGTGGAAATAAAACACAACAGTGGTTAAGAGTACAACTGCACGTCTGTGTGTGTGTGTGTGTGTGTGTGTGTGTGTGTGTGTGTGTGTGTGTGTGTGTGTGTGTGCGTGTGTGTGTGTGTGTCTGACCAAAAGCATGTCTGTGCATGTAACCCCATCAGAACGCACGCACATCTCAACCACTGATGACAGCTCAAAAAAGGAGGGATAATGAGCAGTGAGAGTCGTCTCTGTTCATCCAATCAGATCCTAATTACCATGAAACACGATTACGAGCTAAAACACTGCTGCTATGGCCCAGATGAGTCAAATGAGGAATGATTCGCCAGCGTAAACATTTCACAGAATTGAAATGTAGGTAGTGAATCAGTGGTGCGTGCTCAGAGAAACCTTGGGCGTGATATATACTCAGAGGGATGGGTTATCGTGCTGCTTTCTAGATTTTTTGCGGGTTTTATTCAGCAACCTCTCAAATCTCAGAAATACAGATTTACCTGTCTGATGATCTACCAACCTCTCCATGTATCACTGGACTGTTGGAAGTAATTGCAGTTCAATCTGTTTGTCTAAGTTCCAGCTATAGAGAACAGGAGGTTATTGTGTTTTTCAATACCTTCTCAAAGCAATCTAATGTCTAATGGTGACAGAAAAAGAGCAAGTGCAGTGTTAATTATGAGCAAATGAATGTGTATGTGTGTTTCAGAGAAAAATCTAAAGGTGTGTGTGACGTAAGTGTTAGGAGTGTTAACAAAGAAAGTGAGAGTAAAAATACACTTACTTCGCCTAGAAATTTAAAGATACGATGCCACCGCCAGATCCCCAAGTACACAGAAAGAATGAACAGAACCCGGACCTGTGAACCAAGCCTGCTGTCTGAGTGTGACAGGCTCCAAGCACGTCTACAAACCCAACACACAGCAGATCGGTGTCAATATCAACCCAACTAGAACCCCACAAAGTTCTTCAAGAAATGTCTTTTAGGTTTGACGATAATTTGCCACTTATCATATACCAGCAAATCTGATATTTCTCTGTTCTATCACACAGAAGCCCCGGAGTTTTGGCCAAAGAAGATAAAGAAATTCAGAGTAATCATTTCTTGTAGTTTATAATTTGATGCATGACAGCAGAAAAATATTGCTGGTGGCATCTTAAATGTAATCTCCACAGTAATTAATTTTATGGTTACTTGAAGTCATCATTGTGCTTTTTGAATATACTTTGAAATGATTTTCAGGTAGTATTAAAAACCTGGAAAACTTTATATTGTATTCCTGAGAAAGTTTAAAGAAAGAAGTGTCGGCAAATTACTACATGACCAACTGGGGACATAAAGAAGCCCGGTGCTTGGACCGGAAATGACTGTTATTATGGGAAGTAGATTCTTGTGTGCATCCACAGTTTGTGTGGACCAAAAACTGCCCCAAATCAGAGCGTCTACATACACTGTATTCACAGATAAAGAAGCAGTTATTTACAACAACTGTCCAGAAAGGAAGAAAGGAAGTGTCTGTCCAGTCAGACAACACATTTCAGGACAACAGACAGGGACACAAAAACATCACACACCAGGGTGTTTCTGCCCCACGTCACTCTGTGTCACACATTTAAGAGCTGATTGTTACATATTAGTTTGGAAGCACAGTGTGTTTGGTTCAACAGCGGAGTTTCCAGGCCAAAGGCCTCATTTCTAACCATTTCATATGCAGAAAACAGGGCAGATTTCACAGAAATGCTGACACTGTGTTATGACTGCGAGACAAACTTACTTACTAACACAGAGCCACAACAACAGAACAAACATGCACACTGACTGTAAAAACTGCAGCATGCAGCTAATGATATCTTTCTGTTCCTGTGTATTTTACAAAGTGGATGTAATCCCATGATTAAACTCATGGATTGTGGTATTTACATGTGGTGAAATACAGTATATTTTGGTGCTTAAAATTCATAGTGGTATTAAAACTTCCTGAGACCCGAGCTTTTGTTTGGTGTGCATTTTTAATTTCTCCTAGCAATTTGGGATAAGTAGGACCTAAGAAGTATAACTAAACTTTGTCTTTGTACAGGAAGTAGTTTTTGCAAAAAATGATGTCCTCATATGAGGACTGTCTGTTGATCTTTGCATTTAAATGTTTTCTTTGCTATTGTTCTGCTTTTGACAATGAAAGTTTCCCTGGAATGAAAAAATGATAAAATCAACTCCAAATTCAAATCAAAATCTATACCTGAGACAGCATGCTAATATATGATGTAGCCAGCTAGCTTGCTAGATAGTTTGTACCACTTGCAAGAACTATTTACACTTCTAAACTCTTCTAAATATTCCCAGGTTTATCTAACCACATGGCGCAATCAATAACTTAATATAGTCCCACTGTCCTCAAACGAGTACTTCGTCTTTTCCCCGGTTGTAGTTAGCAACTATTACTTAAATTTGTCAAATGTGCATGCTATATGAAGCTACAGACGTTATTGTGCATAAATACACTAGTTTCAACCATGAAATATGATTTGGATTTTTACCTTGCCCATTTTTCTGTCTGCAGTGACTGTAGAAACTTTTTGCTGGTATCCCCGCCATCTTGTTTTCGCTGAAATGGGTGTAATGTTGTTATGTGATCACTCGATGATGCTGGCAGCGTCTCCAAATGAGGCCAATGGGTCAAAGTTTAAAAAAATTAAGTATCATGTTGCAGAGAGGCAAAAATGTAATGTCTTCATATGAGGACGAAGGGTCTCAGGAGGTTGCTGTGATAATAATTTGATTTGTACCCAAAGGAAAAAGAGGTTTAACTTTGAAACTTTACCTTATTTTTGTGTGATGGACCAATCAGAAATGATGTAGAGGTCATGGATCAATAGGAAGGGATTGACAGAAGAAGAAGAAGAAGAAGAAGAGAGTGAGGGAGAGAGAGAAAGAAAGAAGATGAGGGGAGACAGGAAAAAGGGAAGAGAAGAAGAAGGGAGGGAAAGAGGAAGACAGGAAGTCTTGTTGAGCACATCTGGCTGTTTAGGTGGAGTTTGACAAGAACTGTTCCACCATCTGTGCCATGGTTCCTCCACTCTCTCTCTTTCTTCCCCTTCCCCTCTCATTGTTTTCCCTCTCTCCTCTCGCCTCATTTATTATTTTCCTCCTCCTAGCCTACTTCCCGAATCCCACTCATGATTTGTTTGTGCAAGTTTTTCAGTCTGTAATAAATGCTATTGTGGTCTAGGACGCCACTTGAGTCCTCTCTCCCTCATCTCCTCTCTCTCTCTCTCTCTCTCTCTCTCTCTCTCTCTCCCTCTCCCTCTCTCTCTTTCTGTTAGGGCTTGTCTGGCAGCGTGGGTGGTGAAATGGGAAGACGCATGAAGCCACCTGTAAGTATGTGTGAGTCATCCTCGTAAATGCCCCTGACAGCACGCACAACTGTTTAAAGTCTCTCTTGCTGCCTCACTAACACCGTAAGACGCATGAAAAATGAACACACACCCACACACTCTACCTCTATCCTTATTCCCTTTTTACTCTTTTCTCCCTCTCTCACATCAACTTACTGGTTCATTCTCCAATCAGCCTCCTCTCCTCTCATCAGAACCCTCCCCCTCCTCAGCCTGTTTACATTCAGAATGAAGCCGACATTTCACTCAGCTAAGCAGCTCAGAATTTGCATCTGTAGCAGTCAGGATTTCCGTATTTATAGCAAAGGGAATTTGGTATTCAGATTTCCATCTTGGTAATAAAAAACAGCCATGGAGGTTATTAAACTTTTCCCCACCCAGGATGCCAAACTGCGTATATTAAACTCTCTCTCTCTCTCTCTCTCTCTTTACCTTGGTGATGGCTCATTCAAATATGCTTTCTGACTCTGATTCATGCCTCTGATCGTTTTCCTTACGCTCAGATCACAAGGGATCAGATTTGCTTTTGTCATTTAACACCAAATATGGATTGAAATTGACGCATTGCCTGACTCTTAGTCTCATGACCATGTGATATGCTAACACTTATGCAAAACACATATAACAGATGTATGTCTGTAAAGTAACAATTATAATGTTTACATGTACGATTCTACTCCATTTACACACCTTAACAGTGAAATACTTGTATTTTGTGGTGGAGGAGAACGGTTTTCTGGAATTTCTTTGATTCTCTGATAAATTTAGAGTCTGACCAGCTGAGGCTGAAAGATGTTTTTAAAATGGTCCACAAGTCATTGCTTGTGTGTGTGTGTGTGTGTGTGTGTGTGTGTGTGTGTGTGTGTGTGTGTGTGTGTGTGTGTGTGTGTGTGTGTTTGTGTGCGGGTCTCTCAGCAGCGGTTCAGAGAATCACAGGAGGCCGAGTCCTGGCTGCTTTTGAAGCTTGGAGGTGAAGTGCTCAGCACTGCTGGGAGTCCTGTTGCTCATGATGGCGCATGGTGAGCAGAATACACACACCAAAACTGTTCATCGTGCTGTGGTTACTGTCATATACCGCATATGTTACAGGTATCGTGGCTGACACCAAGTAAAAGGATTATTTATAAGAGATAAAACAAATGAGACAGGCACTTTGCGTCTGTATTGCTTCGCCATGCTCTGCAGAATTAATTTACTAGTCAGTACAATACACAAAACACATTAGTTTATATTTCTTCCATCCTGTTAACTATTCCCTATTCCTCGTCAATTTTTATTTGTAAAAATAACATAAAGAAAAATACTTTAGTCTCCACTGATATGTAATCATATGGCAACAAACCAAAATAACAAGTTGTTCAACATAAAAGTGCATGAGCTTTAGCATAATACAACATTTCCAACTTTCAACTGTTTAACGTTTTAGCAACACATATATAAAAACACACATTAGAGATATTAGCAGAGATGAGTTAACGCACCTTCTGGCGGGAAAGCTAACCCCAAAAGAACACGCCTTGCAACACTGTATAATATAACTCTCCAACTTTCCTTTTATCCAAAATCTAAACATCACTCATTCGAACTTTGTGTTAAGCTGGGGAGGCACTGACTTTTTCAAACTCAGATTTACAAATGTAAGAATTCAACAGAGTAGCATAAATTCATACCATTCAACTGGCTGCTTGCATATTGACTACTGGTTATGTTTCACATCCCATATCAGCATTCACACACACAGACATAGATACATATTTGGCCAAAGAAGGATTTATAAAATTTTTATAGCGGCTCAGAGAGAGCGCATTTGCTCTGCTGCACCCTCCGTGTGTTCCGAATTTGCCATCACAATTCCACAATTCATACTTATTCAATACAAATGAAAGTATATTACAGTCCACAACAAAAAGACAAATGTAGTTTTATTTGTAAATAACTTAATTTCTTTCTTATCTTATTAGATTTTTTTTTAAATTATTATTAAAAAAGAGCTGGTCTTTAATTTTTGTCGTGGACTGTACAGCAGTGAGTGTATGCATTCCTTACCTTTACTTGTAAATGAAGTCCATTCACCTATCCTCCTGGACAAACATCTCTATGATTTTGGTGTAAAAAAACTCTTTTTCTTCGTTTGATTTTAAAAGTCTCTCTGTCTCTATAGAGATTATTGCTAGGGATGAAAGTCGTCCTTGGTCAGTCCAATTACGACTCTACGTATGTTTTCAGTCTTTTCAAAGCAGAGAATGACCTTTCCACGGACGCTGTTGTAGCCGGTATAGTGAGCACCAGCTGAAGTAACTTTGTCACCTCAGGAACAGTCTTCATCAGATCCTTCTGGGCCAAAAAGCTGAGTAGCTGTACATTTACATTCATTCCTCACCGTTTGTGAGCTATAAAGTCCGATGAGTTCAGACTTTAGTCTAAAAAAGTAAAAAAATCTAGCATATTTTGACAGGCTCTGCATTTCGGTGTCATCAAAATGGTGTGACATTTCCTCAAATTTTGTACAATCAACCAAACCAAGGAAAGCTAGTTCGCCAAAATGATAATACCTAGCTTTCAGTTGAACACTGATATTGTCCGGAACATTACATCTACGTCTACAGCAACAAAAAGGGCTGCATTAATCTTCTTTTTTATATAATTTCTAATCACATCACATATTGCTTCAATTAAATCATTCTGAATTCTGTTTAATGAGCCAGAAAGTGGATGTCTCCAAATGTCTAGCTAATCTATCATCTTTCTCAGCAAAACCATGTAATACTTTTACATAGTTGCCACGATTAGAAGAGGTTGTACTTTCATCGTTACCACAAAATGAAAATCTCTCGGTTTTCCTTTACTTTAGCATTATGGTCGCTAATATTTAGTCTCCGCTGTTTGTTTAAAGCCAAATCTATCCTTGCGCTTCCAAATCTTTTGAAATTGACGTTGAGAACAAAAAGCAGGGAAAGCAGAAAAGGCGGTTTCTCGTTGCACATCCACACAGCTAGTCTTTTCTGGTGTACCGCTCCGTTTACAAAGACCTTGTTATCTTCTGTCCCGCCATTGAAGCAAATTATTCCATTATTTCTCACTTCCAGTTCTGATTGAAAGTCCAGTTTTGAGAAATGTTTAGCTCATTTATATAATGTTCCATTTTTTAAGTCAGTGCAAAATAAACGGACTGATGCCGTGCCCTTGACTTTCTGCTATTGTTCTTCTTCAGGTGTTACTAACAACAAGCCTGTGTGCCCACACAGATACACACGCACCGCTTCAGTGAGGCAGAGGTACTTGCTGCCTCCCCTCCTGCTTTTTCACTGCAGCGTCAGCAACACTTGCAGATCAGCAAGACTAGTAACAAGTCGGTTACCCTCCGCCCGGGGGAAAAAAACCGACATGATCCCAAATTTCTAGTTTGTGTCTTTTATGCATTTTTCCACTTTCAAAATTCATCCTGCGGGCCCGGATTGAATCCCCCAGCGGGCCGGTTTTGGCCAGTTTATTTTTAATCATTACTTGTTCTTTACATTTCATGATGACACAGGGGAGGCAATGCATCTGTATTGCTTCGCCTCGCTCAGCAGAATGAGGGAAATTTGCTACAGGTGCGTATGAGCCGTAAAATGACTGCTATGACGTGCTGCAAACAGTCACTGAACTAGGGGGAAGCGCCCCCTGCTGGCTTCAACAAGAAATGTTCACACTGCAAACAATGGAACAAAAATTAAATGTTGACTCACACAAGCAACAAGAGCTAGCCAGCTTGCAATTAAACCTAATATCAAACAATATCAAACATATCTAGCTAGCTTATTCTCAGTCTGCAGTTCTTCATCACGGGCAGCAAAATAACAAACAATCAGATTGTTTAAAATAATCTACAGATGGCAGACATTACATCATGACTTAGGAAATGTTAAGGAGACAGAAGTAAACAAGCTGTGACTGACTGCATGTGATCCAATTAGTTTGCGTACAAGACACAACGCATGACAAATGACCTATTACTGTGTGCAGTCTGTAGAACACATGACTTACCCCAGATCAAAATCACGGCACATATCGCACACACGCAGTCATTTCAACAGGCACTTACACAACACTCACACACACGCTGGCGTGCACACACTGCCTACAGCTGCAATTTGTTCTTATTTGTGCTCGGAGATGAGAAGGCGGAGCGTCGCGATATGGATGGATGGACGCCATCCTGGACACGGAGCGAAGGATGGAATGAAGGGAGGGAAGAAACAAGTTGACGGTTAAGTGTATACATTATTCATGCGGGAATAAATGCTTCGTTCGTAACCGCAGTGACATCACCATCCATCAGCCCAACTGCCCTCCCCTTACTGGCATATGTGTGTGTGTGTGTGTGTGTGTGTGTGTGTGACAGTGCGCAGGATTGTCTTGCTGGTGAAAATGTGATTAATTTGATTTTATTTGGCTCTTTGTTCTGCACTTTTCCATCCACGCATCCCTCCGTCCATTCATCTGATAGTCTGACCGGCGACAAAGTGAAGTGAGAATGGGGAGGAAACACAACTGTGCTGCTGTAAATGCCCTTTAAAGGATCGAAGGAAGCAAATCAGATTAGTAAACTTGTTTACCCTTCTACTGCAAATGGAATTCTATAATCTCATTTTAATCTCTCTTTTCTATTACTTCAACCTTCCTACTGCTGCATCCGCAGAACTCCCTCAACAAGCCCTTCCTTCCTCCATCCCCTGTTCCTCCCTCCTTCCATCCGCCCTCCTTCCCTACCTCACTAGACTGCACAGCTCCATGCAGGATGAATGATCAAAGAAAAGGCCCAATGACAGCACCTCACCCTCGCACTGTGGAAGGGCCTGGCACTTTAATGGATGTTGCGTGGCCATGACATCATATAGCTACACTTTAGCTAGTCCCCCACCCCCCACTCCACCCAACCCCAGGCTGCCTCGGCCAGTGTTGTGCAGGTATTGGCAGCAATATTTTCTGTCTATGGTGCAGTATGCGGAGAGCATTGATTTTCCTTCCCTAACTGTCCTATCTCTGGAGGATGTAATGCTGCCTCGGCTTCCATGGATCTACCTTTAAGAAGTACCTGGCCGTATATATTTTTTTTAAATCTGTCCTAATCTTACCCTGGAAGTACCACAGTTTATTATGTGCTGTTATTTTTCCTGTCGTGTGCCCTTAACTCTCTTACGGAGGAGAAGCCCTGCGAGTTGGGCTGTGACAAAGAGGTTGGGCTGCGACAAAGAGGAATGTGGATGTACTGGAATGGTTTACTTGAGATAAAGTAAACACCCGGAGCTTTGATGGAACATTAAATTAGTGTCCAGCTTGTTGCTTCTTCCAGGAAAGTCTGCTCGAAACCTGAGCCGCATCGTTAACAGCAAGTCAACTTTTAGTATGCTTCAGTGGTGTTGTGTTGCTCTGTGTAGCATGGGGAAAATTTGACCTTTGACCCCAAGATGTGAGCCAGCTCCTTGTAATCTTATTCGCAGATAATTTACTGTGAAACCTTTTAATAAGATCCATCATCCGTTCATTTTGTGGCACTTATTCATGATGTTTAGTATTCGACCTTCTGCTTGCAGTAGTCCAAATGTAATAGTCCAAATGTACACTCATCTCTACACATTCATGCCAACCTTCCACTTTGTAACTCTGAGACCACTCCTGGCTGTTTTCCTTCCTCCCCCTCAGACACACTGATCCTCACTTCACCAAACACAGACTCTTTCCTCCCTCAGCTCTCATAAGCTGAAATGACCTTTAGCAGTTACTCCTCCATCATAAACTGAAAAAAACTCATCTCCTGTATAGTATATCTGCTGCTGAATCGTATAACATCTCCCATATCTTACCCCTTTGCTTTTTCTAATTTGCTCCATCCATAAAAATGTTCTCTGCTCCTCCCTCGATCCACAGGCATTTTTATTTCTGTCATCTTTCTCACACTTTTCTTCACCTAGCAGTCCATTGTTGTTCTGATGTTTGCATGCTTTGTTAATTTGACATCTACATTGGTTCCATGGCTTATTTACACTCCACACATATTTTCTACTGCAGATATGAATGTGTGGATTTCAAATCATGTTCTGCTGTACTGACTGAAATGTTCATATAAAGCCAAATAGTATTCATGTTTGAAATCTGCCATTATACATCTTTGCTGAAGTAGCGCCACAAGATGACCACATTTTCAACATGCAATTTACAATGTAATGATATTTTTTAATGTACAGTGACAGCACCTCCTCACCCGGATGGTTCAGCAGAATGAGAATAGGTTCCTTTCATCATATTTCATTTTCCATCTGTGAAGCAGCGGTTACAATGTGTTTGTCTCATGTTGAAAATGTTTACATCCACAAAACCAAATGAGGAGATGCTAACTTATGACACCTACACATTCACTTCAACAGGATTGCATCATATTCATCTTATGATTCATTCTATTGAAGAGGCACTACAGTTCACACACTGTAATCCGTGATCAGTTGTCTGTAAAATTGTATATCCAAATTACATTACATTACATTGCGATCATTTGGCAGACGCTTTTATCCAAAGCGACTTACATTACATTACCACCCTTCGCAGAGGGGGGAGCAATTGAGGGTTCGGTGCCTTGCTCAGGGGCACCTCGGCAGGGGCTCGAACCGGCGAAACTCCCGAGCGGAAGCTCAACCCACTGAGCCACTGCCTCCCAAATGATTTTGCAAGTTGGTTATTGGTTTCTACAGTAAGTTATGTCGATCTCTGACTGTTGTCTATAGAGGTGATCATATCCAAGAATCTGTGTTTTTGTTGGCTGCTCTGTGTAGCCGTGAATTTTGAATAATCCATCTCACGCAATGTCATTTCAAAGATTTGTAGTTTTATCATGAAGGAGGAGATATGTGCCAAAACGCTGATAGATTTGTGAATGAAAAGATTGAAGCGGAGCTACGAGTGTGCAGCTCATCCCTTCTCCGTCCTCTTGGTGTCTGACAGTGCCTTGCTGCGCATTTCTCTTCATTTCTTTATAGAATATTTGCTTTGACAGCCTCCTGATGGTATGACACAGATCGCAGCACAGGGCTGTATAAGTGCCACAAAGGCCTGTTTCCATTAGATAGATAACAACTTGAAATAAGCCAACATCAGTGAGTTTCCACTTCCCATTGTTTCAAAATGTTTTATTATTCGTTTTTATTGAAGCAAACGTTTTATATGACATGCATACAGTTATAGGATATTTGCAGAAAGAGGGGGAAAAGGAGAGAGATAGAGAGAAAGAAAGAAGGTTGTATCATTATTACTATTGTTGTTGTTAAACTTTTTTTGAAGACTCCAGAGTGAGACTTCAGGTTTTCAGTCATTGGTCTGGCATAGCCTGTAGATCCGTGAAGTAAGAGAGAAATGGTTGCCATCTCTGATAGAACTTATCAGTGTGTCCCCTCACAGTGTACTTGATTTTCTCGAGTTTAAGAAAATACATCATATCCCTCAGCCATTGCGAAACAGAGGGAGGGGTGAGGGATTTTCAATGCAGGAGCAGGCGGCGTCTAGCAAGCAGGGAGGTGAACATGAGGGCACTTCATTTTTGACACAACAAAATAAATGCTTTGGTAGGTCAGAATATGTTGGCACTTGGCAAACAGCTTTATCACACATTTTTTTCGAAATGTACAAAATGTACAAAATGTACAAAATGTACAAAATAGGCAGAGGTTGTGTCATGTTGTGCCATGGAGACATCTCTTTTTGCCTCGGCCAAGGAGGAGGCTGTTCTTATATGCATTACATCTTTTTTCATTACTTCTTGAAAAAGTGTTAGGGCAGAGAAAACCTAGGGGTATGAAGTGGTGTGTGTGTGTGTGAGTGAGTGAGTGAGTGAGTGAGTGAGTGAGTGAGTGAGTGAGTGAGTGAGTGTGTGTGTGTGTGTGTGTGTGTGTGTGTGTGTGTGTGTCTGAGATGTTTTGAGAGAGGATATATTGTGTAATGTGCATGTGAACTGGCAACGGTGTGTGAGCAGATCAGAAAATATTGAACTTGAGGAGTGAAGTGTGTAAGATGTGTGTGTGCGTGAGAGAGAGAAGGAGAGAATGGTTTATGATTGTTGTTTGGCAGTGGTGGGCGACATGCTAGGCTATTGATAGAGCCGAGTCAGTAATTGTATGTATCGAAATATATATTTGGCCTTCATGTGTGTGTGTGTGTGTGTGTGTGTGTGTGTGTGTGTGTGTGACTCAGCTTAAGCGTTGTCCCTTTACTAGGAGCACATGCGCTCTAGTCACTACTTCTTTCTTACCTTTGTATGTTTCACTTTTATGTCCTCTTCCCTCACAGATGCCCTCAGCCTCAGACTCAGACTTTCTTGTCAAGGTCTTGTCAAGAAAAATTGCAGCTTGAAGAAATGCTGATTTAACAAATTCTATTATGTTGAAAGTTTGTTATTGCATTTACACAATTCACTTTACAACAACTAATTGTTAGGAGAGGAGTATTGCTTTTAAAACTACAGACGTCGACTTATAACTCCCACTCTCCTGCCTTGCATTTTGTACTGCAAAGTTTTAAGATGGTGCAGCATTTAAAGTGAATAATTGAAGTGACTTACCACTAAGGGCCAGAAGGACTTAAAAAAGAATTTAAGAGCTTTAAACAGCGAACCAGAAACAGAGTCTGGATATACAATCATACCAACATTTCAACAGCTGATTGCTTACACTTCCAGCAGACATAGAGCAACCCACGCATCCCATTGAAAGCATGTTTCTGCTGATGTCCTCAACTCTTGAGAAAACGCTGCCAATTTTTTAACAGCCCTTTTAGGTGTTTAGCGACGGTAGTGTAGACAAAACATATCTTTGGAAACTAGTTGTTGACACTTTTGATGACTTTTTACACTGTTTAGGCTGGTCGAATCTGTCTATGCTACCTTAGTACAATTAATTTGAGTGTGGACCAAAATGCAATGCAGTAATGCCCTTTGATGAAGTAGTCCATGCACAAACTGGAGCAGAGCTATTGATTTCTTTCTTTCGCCCCCGGACATTTCTGAGCAATGAGCAATGAGAGTTCTCACTTGGCTTTTGTCTGGCAATTTTGGTTCAACTGGGATCTGAATCTGCTATACTGAAGGTCGGTACGACAGGAGGAACTTTTCATGTGCCTGCTTTTAGGGGGGATCGTGGGTTGGACATAGCTGTGAAACTCTGTAGTACAGTTTATTTACAAGCTGAAACAAGGCTGATCAGAGGTGATTTGATGGGTGAGCTGGTGGGTTTGCTATTACACAATCACGTTATTGCCAATATCAGATTTACTAGAATCAGAGGTTCAATTCCTGCTTTGAATTGTCACATGGCTGCTTGAACCTTCCTTGGTCTATTGGATTCAGATAACAGTGATAGTTCTAGCAGTGCAGTTCAAAGCTGACATTCCAAACCAGACTTTTTTAAAAAAAAGTCTGGTTACATTTTAACATTTTAACCATTTTAACCGTATCGTGTTCTGTTCTGTGCTCATCATTCAGGATTTATCTTGGGTGTTGTTTTATACTTTTTTCCCACATGTGCACAATGCGCTGACCCCCCTGTAAAGCATGTGTGTTGTGTGTAAGAGGGGCACACAATCTATCTATCTATCTATCTATCTATCTATCTATCTATCTATCTATCTATCTATCTATCTATCTATCTATCTATCTATCTATCTATCTATCTATCTATCTATCTATCTATCTATCTATCTATCTATCTATCTATCTATCTATCTATCTATCTATCTATCTATGCTAAGGTGACATCTTGGCCGCAGCAGTAATAGGAGTTAAGCACTTTGTGACGGGATCGGTACAATGCAGCAGTTGAACTTGACAGGAAGGTGGAGCTCTGATAATAATAGTTGCATCGTTCTTCTTTCGAAAGGAAGCCACAGCTGTGAATATGAGGCTGCTGTATTCGTACCTCAAAACAATTTAGAAGCAACAGTTTTTTAACGTGGATGATGAAATTATAATGCAACTCATCGCTCATGTCAATGTAAGACACATTTCTAAAGATTAAACCTTAATCATTTATTAGGTTTTGTAACTCTTCATTCAAGCTTACAAAGAATGTGGCATTGTGTACAGCAGTAGTCAGGGGTACTTGGATCTGCTGACAGGGTGCTGAGTAAGAGGAGGCCTTTGGTCCTTGTAACGTTGACCAGGATTTTATGTGTTTTGTAGTAGCCAGTCGGTGTAAGTCATCCTGGATGAGAGTGCCCACTAAATGCCTGGCAGGTAAAATGTGGCAGTGCCACAGCAGTGAGGGGTAACAATGTCTTTTCCAGCTGTTCCTTAGTTGGCAGCTCCAGTGGAACAGACACGGGTTAACCACCTTGCTCAGGGTCACTTCAACACCCTTTTCTGTGACAGAACATCTTTGGCTGATTTACACAGCTGGATCAGGGCTTTGAACTGGAGACCTTTCATTCAGCTTACATCCATAACCCAGAGGTACTGGCTGGACCCTTAATCCCTCTAACCAGACCAGATTGCTATGGGAGAGTAAAGTGGATGAGACAGAGGAGACAGGGGTTATTCTGCCTCTCTCTTTCACCATCTCTCGCTGTCTCCATCTATTTGTCTGCTCTACAGGCAACTCTTTATTGTAGATGTTCAGTTGCTACAGCTTTTCCCTCTAGGGTGATTAAAAGTTCACGTCATCTAACCTTGGTCTTTGTATCTGTCACACTGTCCCTTTATCTCTATCTTTCTTTGTCACATGTGTGTCCCCCAAGCAGCAAGCGACACAGCTGATTGGTGAGGCGACTGGAGAGGGGACACTTCTCCAGATGCATTTTCACTAATGACCACTAGAGGATTGCCGCAAGAAATGTAACTTTTGATGATGATGTGTGTATCGTGGTTTAGAAATGTTCTGCTGTCAACAAAATGGTGGTTGAGCTGGTCAGGGATTTCCATAGGAAGCTGCAGAGGAATATGACTATTCTCTCTTATTTGTCTCTTTGGTCACTTGCATCTCACTGCACATAATAAATTGCATGAGGCGAATAAACCCTTTTGAACCTCGATCTATTGTTCTGTTAAGGGCAGATAAAAGCTTAAAGCAGCATGTTTTCAGGGCTGATTTGCCTGGACTGCCAGATTGCTCATCTTGCTGCGTCCACCTTACGTTTTGCTTGGGTCTACAACTTTTTTAATATGCTAACCAAGTGAAAATGAAATAAGAATCCCTGTGTTGTTGCCCGGGGCTCCGTCATCCATGTATCAGTGTGTTGCTTGTCTTCTTTTTACAACTTACACACATGGGGAGAGACTGACTGTGAGACTCTGAGACCTTATAACTGAAATTGCAACTATTTACTCTCAAAGACATTTTCAGCTATAAATACAAAATTACTTGCATACAGCCACCACAATTAAAAGTAATTTTACTGACTGATTTACTTTGATCCTTGTCTCTGCTTGCTGCTATTACTGGTTGCAAGCATCCAGTACATCCAGTGGTGTGAAGAAACAAAGTAAATCCCTGATTACAATGCTTGAGTATGTTGTAGTTTGATGTTTGTAGTTTTGTGGAATTATTATATTTTTGCACTTTTACTTCACTACATGTCCAAAATAATATAAAAAGTATATCATTACTCCATTACTTTTGAACAGGTTTGTGATTGTACACATGATTGTACCATATTCTTGCAGAACTTTAGTGCTGAGAACATGACGTTTTGAAGAGCTCTTCTTAAATAAATAAATGATTTTGAAGACAGATCTGAAGACTGAATCACAAGATGTATTTTCCACATATCAATACTATCAATATTTTAAACATTCTTTTTTTTACATTTACCATGACCGGCTATATTATGAAGATGTTCTTTTAAGACACCAAGCTGTTTGAAAGAGTAGCACAATAAACAGTACTCCAAAAACTACTTTTACGACTACAAGAGACCTTCAAATGCACTTCAGACGACTTACACCTGTACAATAAGACACACACATATCATTCTGTTGATAATGATCAGTAGCAGAAACATGCCTGAGACTGGGAAGAGTAGAGATGAAATAGAGGTGGAGTCATGTGAAGCTCCTCAGTGTCCATTCATTCCTTTATATTGATTCGTTCCAGTTTCCTCATGATCTGCCCTTTGAGATTTCGGTCCTTAAATGATCCATAAAAGTGTTTTCCTGACCATAGTCACCTGAGCTTTAAAACACACAACAACCGTCTTCCATATTGATTTATAAGAGACAGCAATCAATGTCTTTTGATTGAGGATGGATTATATATTAAAATGGACTTATATGATAAAAAGCAAATCAAATTGATCTGTAATGCGTGTCCACACCTGCTGGACTTGATCAAAACCCGTCAGTAGGGCTAGGATAACATTAATGCTAGTCAGAAACAACAGCAACTACTGGACAGATGTCAAGGATAATAGAAACCATCCTAATTAACCTCTACATGTCTCTGCAGTCATGAAATCAAATATTTTCTCACACTCTCCGGCTGCCTAATGAGTGAAAGTAAATAAATCAAACTCAGAATGTGGGTGTAATCCTCGCTGTACAGCCAGGAATACCATCTATCGGCATGGATTTTAAATCAAAAGCCCTGTTTTCTGTAAAACAGAAAGCAGCCAGTTACCATGGAGATAGGATGAAATGTGACTTATGTCCCAGGGGTGAAGCTCACAGCAGCTGTCTGAGTCATAGAGGTCATAGAGTCGAGGCTAGGGGTCAGAGGTCAGAGGTCAGTGTCAGTGGGGGAGGCAGTGGCTCAGTGGGTAGTGCTTCCGCTTGGGAACCGGAGGGTCGCCGGTTCGAGCCCCTGCCGAGGTGCCCCTGAGCAAGGCACCGAACCCTCAATTGCTCCCCCCTCTGCGAAGGGTGGTAAATGTAATGTAAGTCGCTTTGGATAAAAGCGTCTGCCAAATGATCGTAATGTAATGTAATGTTATGGTCATGGAGCCCTAGGCCAGAGGAGGGTCGCCCGACTATTCATCACTTTGTATACCTGACTAGGTTTGTCTGTTCCTTTGGTCTCACTCCATCTCTGTCTTCTTACTGTTTCCTCTCTGCTTCTCGCTCACTTGTTTCATCTTTCAATGTCCCTGTCCACTGTACTCTGTGAAAGGTAAATTAAACACTGAAATGGAGGATTTGTCTTGAAATGTCATTCAAAGACTTGAGCTTTTTCATTTACGCTGGCAGCTACAGGTGACCCAGTTTGGATTTAGTAAGATCTGTCAAATAACAGATGAGCATTGTAAACATCTTGTCAGGAGCTGATCGCGATCGCCATGTTTTGTAATGTGTTTCTCCTCTCCCCTGTTTTCCTCTCTGTTTTCTCCCTACCTGTGTTGTTGTCCTTCCTGTCTGGCTGGGTTACCTGACCCCTGTTCCCGCCATCTCACTCCACACACCTGAGGCTCATCTACCATCCAGGATTCATCAGCTGCAGTATTTAAACCCCGGATCATCCCACCATTCTTCGCCAGAATGGTGTCCGCATCTGTGGGTCCGCCTTCGAAACAAGGATCACAAGATCCTAACAGAACTATCTGGTAGTGATGGCGAGATGAAGCTTCATGAAACGTTGAAGCTTTCCATCCAATTGCCTGACACAAGGGCCGAAGCTCCATGGTGCCTCATTTGCTCTACTGTGCCATCAAGTGGACAATAAATGTAAAACAGGCAGTGATTATATTGGCTGAATCAGTCACGTGGCACGGCAGGTTCGCGAGGCTTCGAGCGTCACCACATACGTCACCAGCACACAACACACAACACAACACAAGATAATGATGATAACCCATGGGTAAAGAGCTTAACGATTAACTGATAAAGAATGTTCAAAATGTAAACAAAGAGACTGCCCCATCCCATAATCAGACGGCCTCGGGAGACAGAGAGTTGTACAACAGCACAGCAGCGCAAAATTTCCGGTGTTCATCTTCATATTTTTGTTTAGTTTTACGCTTTCCTGCATCCATGGTGCTTCTGTCAGTAGCACTCTGAGACTGCACATGCACATTAGAATGTTTCATGTTT
This sequence comes from Genypterus blacodes, assembly GCF_046128005.1. Classification (NCBI taxonomy): domain Eukaryota; kingdom Metazoa; phylum Chordata; class Actinopteri; order Ophidiiformes; family Ophidiidae; genus Genypterus; species Genypterus blacodes. Next base: position 7,212,999 of record NW_027466817.1, read on the forward strand.
GGAACATTAAAGTAACTTAAAGATATCTGTCAAGATCGCGTGATGACAAATTATATGTGAAGAAATATAACATTGAAATCGGACCGCTTTTTTTTTGTATTGCCCACATGCGTTTTAGATGTTTATTTTACAATATGAACATCTTGTACACCAACAGAAAAACCAGTGAGCACTTGAGCCAAGCCACACGTCAGCCATCGATTGCGTTTTGCTGCCCCTCATATTTCGAATCACGCCCCAAACCGGCTAACCAGCTCCTGAATCAGTCAAGTGGTACGGCAGGTTCGCGAGGCTTCGAACGTCACCACATACATCACCAACACATGCTTGATACGCGCTACGCAAAAATTTTCCTGGATTACTCAACACACGCTCTGAAGCCTCGACGCGAAAGGACAACCTCACTACTATCTGACCCTCAGGGACCCAGCAGACGCGACTCCAAAAAGTCCCCCGGCTTTCCGGGTTCTGCCAGGGACTGGGACGGCCAAACTCACCACCCAGATAGCCCCCTCGCCACAGCTTTTTTGCCACCAGGATCAGCCTGTTGATCCCTGCCCCCGCCGCATTCGAGCCCTGCTCCACCGCATCAGTCCACCAGTGAGTCTTTCGCTACAAATCCGGAGCCGTTTTGGGGTGAGCTGGACAAATGTAGGGTTTTTTTGCTTCAGTGTTAGCTAATTTTTCAACAGCGACCCACAACCTTTTTTTCTGACCAATCAAGGATTATCTACATTACGGAGCTCTTACGCGGCAGAGCGCTGGCTTGGGCTGAGGCGTTTCTCTCCAGGCACCCTTTGGACTCCTTGTACTCCATTTTCCACCACCCAGATGTGGGTGGCACAGCTTCCAATCGTCTCCTGGACATTCTGCAGGGGAACTGGCGCGTGGCGGATTATGTGGTGGAATTTGAAACTCTCGCACTTTATTCCGGCTGGAATAGGGAGGCGCTCCAGAGGGTGTTTTTAAAGGGTCTTAGCGAGCAGATGAAAGACGAATTGGCGTCTAGGGATGCGCCACCGAATCTGCCGTCTTTGATATCCCTGGCCCTACGAATCGATGAGAGGCTGCAGCTCCGGCGTCAGGACCATTCGGCGTTCCGCCCGCAACAGCCTTACTCCCGTGCCGCTTCTTCAGAGTTCCAGACGGGAGGACACTCTCGTTTCGCCGTCACCAGCCCCGCTCACACGACGACTGCCTCTGAGGAGGAGCTCATGCTGATGGGCCGTGCAAAACTTTCAGCCACCGAACGTCAACGGAGAATTCGTTCGGATGAGTGTGTGTACTGTGATGAGCGTTGTCATTTCATTTCCACCTGTCTGAAGAAGCCAAAAGACAGGTTCCATCAGTGGACGTGGGGGTACTGATGGAACAGTCCAGTTTCCGCCCCACTTCTGAACTCTGCCTCCGGATACCCGCACAGATTTGTATAGGTCAGGACACTCTTCCTGTATCAGTCCTCATAGACTCTGGTGCTGAGGATAATTTCATTGATGGTTTTGTAAGGAATGCAGGCATTGTCACGGTTCCGCTTGAGACTCCTTTTGTGGACAATGCGCTGGACGAAAGGTTGTTGGCCGGGGTTACTCACCAAACTAGACCTCTAATCCTTATTTTGTCAGGCAACCATCTCGAGACCGTTATTTTCAACGTCATGTCGGCTCCTCACACCCCACTCCTTCTGGGTCACCCCTGGTTACACCTTCATAACCCCCACATCCATTGGGCAGCGGGCAGAATAGTTGGGTGGAGTGACACCTGTCATGCGGAATGCCTTCACTCTGCCTTGTCTCCAGGTGAGGCTGTTCCTCCTCACAACTTCAACACTGAAAATCAGGACCTGTCATCGGTGCCGGTGAATTATCAGGATTTAAGAGAAGTGTTTGACAAGAACTGCGCATAAGCCTTGCCTCCTCACAGACCATATGACTGTGCCATAGACCTTATCTTGGGAGCCCCGCTGCATTCCAGTCGGTAATTTAGTCTCTCTCGTCCGGAGAGAGGCCATGGAGAAGTACATCCGCGAGTCTCTTGCAGCTGGATTCATTCATCCGTCCTCTTCTCAACTTGGGGCTGGGTTCTTTTTTGTTGCGAAGCAGGATGGTTCCCTCCGATCCTGTATTGATTTCAGGGGTCTGAATAATATCACTGTCAAAAAAAAAACACTTATGCCACTTATTAATTCTGCTTTTGAGTCCCTGCAGGGAGCTACCATTTTCTCTAAGCTGGACCTTCGTAATGCCTACCATCTGGTGCGCATCTGGGAGGGAGATGAGTGGAAGATGGCATTCAATACTTCTTTGGTCCACTTTGAATACTTGGCAATGTCGTTCGGACTCACAGATGCTCCCGCAGTTTTTCAGAACTTGGTGAACGACGTTTTGCGAGACTTTTTGCACCGTTTTGTTTTTGTTTACTTAGACGACATTCTTATTTTCTCAAGTTACCTTTCTGAACATGTTCGTCATGCCTGGGTGTTCCTCCAGAGACTGTTAGAGACCTAATTATTTGTCAAAGCGGAGAGATGTGAATTTCATGTAGAGACAATTAGTTTTCTGGGATTTATTTTACAGAGTGGGCAGATGAGGACGGATCCCAACAAGGTTCGAGTGATGACAGAATGGCCTGCTCCATCCTGGCGTAAGGAGCTTCAGTGACTCCCAGGGTTTTCTAACTTTTACCGGAGGTTTATTCGCGATTTCAGCCGTGTGGCGGCACCTCTCACTAAACTCACCTTCACTGCAACACCCTTCTGCTGGACTCCAGAGGCCAGTACTGCATTTAACAAGCTGAAGAATCTTTTCACCTCGGCTCCTTTACTTACCCAGCCTGACCTTGCCCTGCAGTTTATTGTTGAAGTGGACGCCTCAGACTCAGGGGTGGGTGCAGTGCTTAATATTCCGATCCAGACCATAGGTTACACCCTTGTGCGTTCTTCTCACGGCGTTTGTTGCCTGCCGAGAAGAACTACGATGTGGGAAACAAGGAGTTGTTGGCAGTTAAGCTGGCATAAGTGGAGTGGAGACACTGGTTAGAAGGCTCTATGTTGCCTTTTATTGTTTAGACGGACCACAAGAACCTGGCTTACATCCAAATTGACAAGCGGCTTAATTCCAGGCAAGCCCGGTGGGGACTGTGTTTCAGTGTGCTTCATCCTCACTTATCACCCTGGTTCTCGTAACATTAAACCCGATGCCTTGTCCCGCCAGTTCTCACCTGATACAGGTTCCGCTGTTCCTGGTCGTGGCAGTCATCAGGTGGGAGGTAGAACGAGCAGTCCCTGAGGCTCAACAACTGCAACCTGATCCAGGTGGGGGTCCTAATAATTGCTTTTTCGTACCTGATGCTGTCCGTTCCCAGGTTTTGCAGTGAGCCCACACTTGTCACCCTGGGATTTCGCGCACATTGTCTCTCATGAGAAGACAATTTTGGTGGCCATCTATGGCAGCTGACACCAAGGCCTATGTCTCTGCGTGCACAGTGTGTGCCAGAAGTAAGAGTACCCATCGCCCCCCCATGGGGTTACTCTGTCCTCTTCTGGTGCCTACATTACATTACATTACATTACGATCATTTGGCGGACGCTTTGATCCAAAGCGACTTACATTATATTACCACCCTTCGCAGAGGGGGGAGCAATTGAGGGTGCGGTGCCTTGCTCAGGGGCACCTCGGCAGGGACTCTAACCAGCGACCCTCCGGTTCCCAGGCGGAAGCTCTGCCTAGTCGTCCTTGGTCTCATATAGCAGTTGATTTGATCACGAGCCTACCCATGTCCAAGGGCAACTCAGCTATTCTCACTATTGTAGACCGATCAGCTGCAGTATTTAAACCCCGGATCATCCCACCGTTCTTCGCCAGATAGTTTCGAGTTCTACGCCGCTCTGCACAGTACTCCTGGAGGTTATGTATATGTGCTTGCACCTTTATTGGATTGTCAGTTTTTTGCTATTTGTGCTTGTGTCTCTTCCTGGACTTTGTAGACTCGATCTCGGTGTCTCCACCCACCACGCCGGCTTCCTCGTCCTCACCTGCCACTACGGAGTCCGTGTCCTCCACTGACGCTCCGGACTCAGCTCTCCTGTGTTTTTGATTCCTGCACTGACCAGAATTATAATAAACCTTTGTTCCATATTTTTGATCACAACGTCTGGTGTCACATCTAAACAGCACATGGAATCCAGTATTGTCATCCCTGGGCCACATTCATTAGATTAGATTAGATTAGATTAAACTTTATTGTCATTGAACAAAGGTACAAGCCAATAAAATGCAGTTAGCATCCAACCAGTAGTGCAAAAATGTACTATAATATATACAGAATAACTATATATACAGGTAATAAATTAGTAAATAGTGAGTAAAGTTCATATGTGGAAATGTTCATAGGATATGGACACAACTCATGATTTCCTTGTCATTCTGACTTGTATGTCATGAAACCCAACATTCTCTCTTCTTCTTTCTTTTTAAAACAAGCTTGTATAATCATTGCTGCCTTGTTTGCCTCATTTGCTGTGTTTTGTTTGCCTTGATCTACAAAACTAAAACGTTTTTGTTTGAATCCCCTCCAGTGAGCTGTGCAGTAATAATGCCAAGTCCAAAAGAGCAAGGGTTCACCTAGCTGACACACACAGACACACAAACATACAGGCGCAGACACACAAAGCCACAAAAGAGAGTCTCTGAAACGACTCTCTTTTGCGCGAAATCCCAGGATGACAAACTGGTGCTGTCATGTGTCCTCTCCTGTATATATATATATACTAGACATCTGGACATACACACAGACATACACTCACACTCACACTCACACACACATGGACAACAGCTCTGCACCGTATGAATGCATATTTCCAGGCTTCATTCTGTGATTCACAGATAGTTGAAAGCTTATTTCTCTGTATTAATAAATGATGTCCATTGTCTTTGAAAGCTCTTCTCCATATTAATAATAACAAACGCCATACTACAGACATCCAAGGTTTTTTGATGACTTTGGTGGGAGACCAGAGTAATGTGCACAGCAGTCATCAGTCCTTTAGTCAGTCATCAGTCATCAGTCAGTGATGAAGGCACAAACTAATTTTCCAGCATCTAGCAGTGTCTAACGTTTTACATTTGTAGAAGATAAAGAGAAGTTATGAGAATGTTGCTGATATGTGATAATGTGATATCTGGTCGCCAAACACGGCACCAGGATTCTGAACCAGAGAAGAGGATGATACTGGGTTGTTGTCAATAGCTTTGATGGTGTGCTTTGTTGTCCCAATTCAAATTACCTCTTTATAAAGTGGTGCTGCATCTATGCCATCTATATGCCAGTACTTGTTGACACAGATCAGGATGATGGCTACGGCTTCTTCCCTGCTTCCCTGAGTTTGTGTACGCTGCCCAAGCTCCAAAATATGATAAATATGCTTTGTAGCAGCCGACAGCTGTACCAAGTCTGTGACATACAGCCTGCAAAGGTTGGCACTTGGAGAAAGTTTTACCTACATACACACACAAACACAGAGAGAGAGAGAGAGACAGAGAGAGAGAGAGAGAGAGAGAGAGAGAGAGAGAGAGAGAGAGAGAGAGAGAGTGACACCAAAGTATTTAAATGCTCCTATGGGATAAACTGTCCTTCATTAGATGAGGTCACAGCTACAGACCCCATTCTACTACGCAGCCCATTATTACCACAACTATGCCCCCTGTCTCCATGACAATGATCGGGCCTAATGGGCTCCTGTAGCTGTATAAACTATAATGGAAGATAAACCCTTTCCATTAGGACATCTTGGAAAGACAATCTTCTCAATGTTGTTTTAATACACAGACACTTGCACAGTTAATTGAACATCGCTGGACATGTCATAGTGATACTGGGAACTTTCTGTGTTGTTGTGTTCAGGGTGCAGTTGGGAGCTCTGATTCTGAATAAATGACATTGAGCATTTATGACACAGTAATGACTTGCTGCTATGTAGTGTATTTTGGTTGCTAAAGACCAAATCATTAAAAATGTCAAAATAGACGGTAATCTACTGCTCAATTTAAAGAATATCAGCACTGTAGTACATTGATTTCCATTAACTTGAAATAATTAAATCATTAAAGGCCACTTCATAAGTGGAGTAAGTTGCAAACGTACATTAAATATGTGTCATTATCATTAGGTATGCAGTTTTTATTACTGCAACAAAGTCACTGTAATGAAAGGAACCGGAATTCATTCTGAATGCATTACAGCTGTGTTACGTCATTGTTAAGTGCTATATTGATGTCCCTTAGGAAATATTCCAGTTATCTAGAAGTACATTACTCTTTCAGTCAGTTGTGCCCCTCACATGCACTGAGTGAAAGAAATGTATTAGGAAATGCAAATAGATAAAGAAGAAACATGCAAGTGGGAGAAATGATAAGTAAGTGCATAGTCATCAGTATTTAGAATATCAACCACTAAGACAGGTGGACATGCATTATGGGGCTTTTGTCTTGCTTAGCATATTTCAGCTGAACCTACTGCATAAATCATCAGATCATGTAGCTCTAATAATGACTACGGTGCAATTATAATGACTACAGTATGTTTCCTTATCATGTTTTATGAACACTGAACTCTCAGAAATCTCTGAGCTAATGGAACAGCTCTGTCTGTGTAAACCCTCTTCATCACAGCCCATGAATATGGATGTGAGTCTGCTCAGGGCTCTTTCTCTGCTCGCTTCATTTAACTTTGTAGAATCCTCGGTTCACACTTATTACCACATGGTCGTTGAACTACTGCTTCACATTTGCTCAAGAGCAAGGAAGTGTAATAAAATGGAAACTTCTGTCTTCAGCGATAAAACCACACAGGATGTGGTATATAAGTGGTTGGCTTGCACAATGTTATGTCCTGTGACTAATATGTTGCTTTGGATTTTACTGTGTCCAAATGGGGGGGCAATAAGGGCCAGTTCGGTATGACTCCACGCGGATCAGGAAGGATTCACCAGCAGTAGAAGAATGCCATTAACCACCTGGGACAAATTTGTCTGGGGACAGGAGCTAACAAAACAGATCAGGGGAGTACACAAACTGTAAACCGTAATAATTCAAGGGGGACCAATCAGGGATTCTATACCTTTTGTGAGTTGTGAAAGCTGTGGGATCCCCCAGGAAGGATGGATTGGTTAGTTGGGGACATCCTGCTGTCTTCCACAGCCAGTAAAATCATCCTGCACTCAGACACCAGGATAGTGGGAAAAAAATGAATGATTGTGGACACAGAGCTCCACTGACTAATAACATCCATGGTTTTGAATCTGCCATCAAACCTCCACTAAAAAGTTACACCATTAAGGAAAAACAGCAAATCTTTGAGCCGCGGGCAGAGCCGTTTCTCAGCACACTCCTCAATCAAAGAAACTCCACGGAAATAAAGTTCCCTCCAAGCCACTACTGCAGATTCTCTACATTCTTTCACACAAAAACCTCAAGAGTGAGAGATTTCCTGCTGAGTGCTCCAACTGCAGAGGCTCTATGTCCTCCCGAGATAAAGGGGAGTTCACTGTGTCGTTTTAAAGAGGGAGGGAATGAAGTCATCTCTCAAGAGCAACAGAGTGAGAGCAGCACTGTCAAAAACTCAGCAAAGAAAGGAGACAAATTGTTGTGCAGGGCAGACGACAAGTTTCTTTGGGAAAAGCACGAAGAGGGTTCACGCCGTCACCCCTCACCGCTCATATCAACAGCACCATGTTTGCAGAAATACAACAGGGTTTAAGGTAGTTTCACGACTGAGAGAAGTGAAGCTCTTCTTCTGATGGCCTGCAGTGTTGAGACTGCACTGGTAGAACTAATATGGCAGCCAAATGCACCAGAAGACAATTTTCTTCTCAAGCAATTCCTAAGAAACGTTCACAATTTTACCATAGAACTCTCCCAACATACACCGTGAACATTAAACTAAGGGGGAAAATAATACAAACATCTGATTATTGTGACTTTATTTCTTTATTCTCTCAATTAGTACTTATTGACCGTTGCACTGCTTTGCATTTTGAGTCATTCTGAGTACCTGAGCACCCCGGTTAACGGTCATTCTATTGGAACCAACATCATCTTCATAGGAAACTACAAACACAAAGCAGGGCTATGAGCATAGATATTGTTCAGCCAGGTTAATGAATATGAATGTGAACCAATGGAGGAAGTATGTGCCAGCACACTGCAATATGCAATAACTATTTCACTGATGCATACAATCCTATAGTAACCAACACACACACATACACAAACACACACAACTCATTGATACCACAAGCACACAATGAATTAGAATTCAGTAATTTTTTTATACTGTATAAGCTTACTGTAGTTGGTTTCACACACACACACACAGCTGGCAGTTGGCAGGCATAGGCAGGCATATTTGGACAGCAATGCAGTTCATAATGAAATGTACAAAACCACCACCAGCATGAGGACGTGGAGACGAAATGAGAATTAATAGTGAATGGGAAAAAGTGAGGCGAGAGTAAGAAGAAGACAAACGCATCATGTCATGAGCTGTTTCTCTCAACTCTCATATCATGTGCTTTACAAACAAGAGAGGCACAGGATAGGAAATGAATTCGTCCCAATGCATGTTTCAGGGAAAGAGGGGAGGACAAAGAGAAAGGTAGCAAAGGTGTGTGTATTTTGTGAGTGTCAGTATCGCTGAGGCCCAGCTTCTTCTCTACTGGCCCGCAACACAGAGGTGCAATGGAGGACAAAGACAAGCATTGTTTGGTTTATCATGGACATACAGTACACCCCACACACCCAAGGCCCATTCTACCACACACATACACAACTACGTAGACACACACGCCACCACAACCACCACAGGCTGAGTGTGATGAATGGGATAGCAACGACCAAGTTGTCGTGGTTTCCTTTAGTAAAGACTTGCTATACTCACTTTCAGACACACACACTATGTGTTTCTGACTAGAGTTTCACCAACCGCACAGATGGTGAAAATGGTAAGTACAGGAACAATTTACCATCATGTGTTCTTTGGTAATGTATTGGACAACTGGAGAGAGAGAGAGAGAGAGGGAGAGAGAGAGAGAGAGAGAGAGAGAGAGAGAGAGAGAGAGAGAGAGAGAGAGAGAGAGAGAGAGAGCGAGAGAGAGAGAGAGAGAGAGAGAGAGAGACGGCAGTAATGAGTAATGTCTTCTTTCATGTCTTGTCATGTCTTTGATGCTGGTGGAGTGAAAGCGGCTGGTGCGACAAGCAGGAGACCCCACCAGGCAGCCATCTGACTGACTGTAAGTAATCAGCTTGCTAACTACCAATGAGCCTGATTGACTTTGCCAATGAATCTCTCCCCAGAGGATCTATAATCCAAATGAAGTTCCTGTTTCGACTTTGTGTTTTGCTTGTTTAAAAGGTGACATCAGTAGATCTTGCATGTGTCTTCCAGATACAAGCTGAAGATGCAATCCAAAGTAAAACAAAAAATGCATGTAGGCACACTATATCTTGCCAAGAGCTCTACTCATTAACTCCTTTATGGGAGAACACACTTAAATTAGCTCTATTAAACGTAAGGTCATTGGAAGGAAAAACATTTTTAATCAATGATTTTATTATCAAGCATTTTATTAACTGGATCTTGGTTAGACCAAAATAACTTCTCATTGAGTCAACTCCTCCCAACTTCTAGAGTGCACAAAAAAGGAGGTGGAGTTGCCATTTCGTTTAATGACTCCCTCCAATGCAAGCAGATATCATATGGGAAATTTGCCTCTTTTTAATATGTGCAACCTTTTTTGACAACTTCACTGAACTGCTGCCTATAATCTGTAGTGACTTTGTGTAGTTATTGTTGGTGATTTTAACATCAATGTCGACAACCCCCAGGACAGATGGACCAAAGAACTTTGCTGTGTCCTTGATAACTATGGACTGATTCAGCATGTGACAGAGCCCACACACAATAAGGGGCACATCCTGGACTTAATTGTCTCCAAGGGTCTGAACATTTCTAAGGTTGTGATGACCAATGTTGCTCTTTCTGATCATTCCTGTGTTTTCTTCTTTCTTTTCTTTTCTTTCTTTCACTATCTCCATGCACACAAATATTCAAACAGAGGTTATCACAAAATGGTACATCACTGAAAACACCAGTGAAATATTTATCCCGAATTTTTCTTCCACACCCACTCTCTCTTGGATGTCAGTCAATGAGCTTGTAGATAACTTTAACTCCAAAATTACAAATGTTATCGATGCCATTGCACCCATTAAGGTGAAGACTCTCTGGGAAGAAAAGATCTCCATGGAGAATTGCCACACTGGTCAGAATGGAAAAAAAAGAGAGTGTCGTAAAGCTGAGCGCAGGTAGCGAAAAACAAATCTCCAGGTTCATTATGAAATCTACAAAGAGAGACTTCATGCTTATAACCTGGAACTGAGAAATGCAAGGCATTTCACCAAAAACAATAATAATGCACTACACTCTTTGCCGCTGTGGACAGACTAACAAATCCTTCTGTCTCAGTAGCCACTGAACTTCTATCCACCAGGGCCTGCAAAGAATTTGCCTCCTTCTTCACTGACAAAATCCAGAAAAGTAGACAAGCAGTCAGTGCCTCCATATCAGGTACAGGACATGTGTTGCCTTTGTGTCCACCTAAAACCAACTCCAATACCATGACACAATGTATCCAATAAACCATAAAAACCTAAAGGACCTCCAACCAACACAAAGGAAGAAACACACCCACTTTGAACAGTTTAAATTGTTTGAAGATCCTGAGTTCAGGGCTCATTGAGTGGAGGTGTAAGCAGGACTGGGTTGCAGTCTGTGGACCACTGAAACTCATTGAGACCTCGACTAAGACCATGAGACCTCAGCTGAGTTTTGCTCTGTATCACAACTTTAACCTTTTTTGTTTATTACACAGCTTAAGTGAGATCTCTCTCAACTTGAAGTCCTCCTTGCCGCCTTGATGAAGTATTTTGAACGCGACACTTGCCTTGCCTACAGTCGATAGCCTCCTTGTTTTCTTCCTAACAGCCAATATAAATTTGTCACAGTGGACAGTTAGCAGACATAGCAGGAAAAGCGAGAACTGATAACACAATTGTTATTTTCACACAGTTATATAATAGAGTGTGACAAATACATAGGTCCTGAACTAGATGTGTGTACACGTATGCAGCTACACACATGGCCTCATACACACCTAGTATGAGGCCAGTGATCAAAACATAAACTTATCTTCTTTAACATCCAATGAGCTCTCTTGTGTTCATCCTAACAGCCAATTCCAATTTCTGTTCAGTAGCACCAGACCAAGCTCCTGAACACAGCACGTCAGAGTCATACTCGATAACATCCATTAAATTGTTGCTTGGTTTTACCCTCCATCTTACAGGAAATTAAATCTTTCAGCAGTGCTTGCGTGCGTGTGTGCATCTGTGTGTGTTTGTGCATAACTGAATGTGTGGGAGTTGCTGGGGGGGGTGCCAAACCTGTTTTACCTTGATAATTGTGCCAGAGCTGACATGTTTAGGTTCAGTAAAGTATATCTATCTATCTGATGTAATAATGATCAATGAGGCAACACAAGTTTAAAATGGATCAGTATTTCTATGATTTAGGCCAGGGGTCGCTAACCTTTTTTCCCTCTGAGAGCTAATTTGACAAAATAATAGTGTCCGAGGGCTACTCATGTCATACCACATTCCCTCCATATATCATTTCCCTTCACATTCCCTGTGTAAGGATGAAAAAACTCAGACCCTAATATGGACAGAGATATTTAACTGTGTTTTATCTAACTCCATTAATACAAAAGAATGGCACTGTGATGGCACCGAACAGCCAACCCAACACTGCTCCACGGGCGCCGTATGCCCTGCGCTGACCCCTCTGTAAAGCATGTGGGTGTGTGTAAGAGGGGCACGAAAGACACATTTCAGAGTGCTGTGTTTGCATGGTGACGTGTTAGCTTGTGTGATTTGACCCAATAAAGTTTCTATTCTGATAGAAGTTAGATGAATGGTGGATATTTTACTAACATGAGCTGGCAGCTGACATTACAGTTACAGTTACAGTTGCAATAGCTGAGAGAATGTAAAACAAGATCTAAAAAGATACAAATAATGAAATAAACCAGATAAAGAGCAGGAGGTAGAAGATAGAATATAGAAGAGAGTGAGCCCCTTTCACAGTGGCCTCTTATATACCCTCATCATGGACATTTACATACTTTTGCCACAAACCAATGAAAGACTGTCACAGTGGGTCTTTAGCACACCCACTGACAACAGAATTAGATGTTTGAATGTATCCACTACTTTGTCCCCTCCCCTAGAGGTCAGTGGATTGAGACAACATTCCTTCACCATTTGCCTATTATACGGCTCTCCATGTGACACCAAGGTATGAGGTGTGATCTGAGAACATTGTTAGACCATGCAGCATTCCTTTCTGTTGTTAAAGCATCATCCTTGGCGTTTTATGTTGAAGGTAAGATAAGGTTAGCCCCGAGATCCCTTTGCAGTCTCTGCATAAACACTTATTAGAAACTGGACAACAACGGATCCAAGCACAGTTACATTAACACAGGAACACCACTAACTAATGGTTTCATTTTGAGACGTCCACAGAGGGGAAAATCCAACAGGCCGACTTCTGTCTCGTGTGCAACAATTTGGTTGTCCATTTTGGTCTTACACCTGTAATTTTGGGAATTCCCTGTAATTCCCATATCATCTGCACTTCACATGCATTCAGTCGGTTGTTAATCTGATGTTAGTGAGATGACAGAGAGGGTGCGGTGTCTGCGTGAGTAAATCCTCTTCAGTTCACTCTTATGGAGCTCCTTTACCTTATCTGTACGTAGCCTGCTAGCAGCCAGTCCCTGGAAAAGTTGCTGTGGACTTTGGTGAAGTGGCGCTTGACAGACGCGCCCGCACCACAAATGAGACACACACACACTTGTCATTCACATTCGTAGAAATGTTTAATTCCTCATGAAAAATTGTGTTCTAGCCTGCTAACATCGCCTAATGTTAATGCGTCTGTGGCGTTACCAAACTTGACAGCAGCGTCATTTGTTTAACTGACAGCTGATTGGCCTATAATCATTGGATTAGGAGGGGACGGGATGTCTGTGAATTTGATTGGATAAAATCCAATCTCCATTGCACACGGAGGTCGTATTTTTCTAAAGACAGTTTGTCTTTTAAAACCGAATTTGATGAGAAATCACAAATTGACACATGTTCTGTATTGTTGGAATATAACAAATAATGTCAACACACATATAAGTAAATGCAGTGACTGAAGTTGATATAGTACAAGTAACCAAATGGCTGACCCCGGGAAAGTCTGGAGTAATTCACACAAACAATTACAGCGTCTCTCTCTCTCTCCAGGAGGGCTAGATAACACATATCTGCCAATAGGTGAAGAGGTCACTGTAATACACTTTATCAAAGCCTCAAACATCTGTGGCCAGGAAGAAGGAAGAGAGGGGGTTTGCATAGACGGGCAGTCAGGGGGAGCTTCCTCAGATCAAATGGCTAATTACACTATACTGTTGTTATTTAATTTACACAAAGAGTATTCTACTTTCCCCCACAGACAGCTGTTCATCCCTCAGATTTGAATCTTAGCGCTGCCCCTCTTGAAGCTGGCTGACCAATAGATAACAGTTAAACTACAGTGTCATCAGTGAATTGATGACGCCTTGTGTTTGCGGCATAAATGCAATTGTACGCGGAAACTCACGGCCTGACCCACGACACCAGGACGGGGGCAGGACGAGCGCTCTTCAATGTCTTATTCCAGTAAAAACCCATCTGAGAATTTCAGTTCATCTTTGCCTCATCATTCACCACCAAAACAACGAACACGAAGAAAGACCATCAGAAAGGTCCTTTTTTCAATATTTGGTGACCTCGACGTGACTTGGTGGTGTTTGTTCATTGGAAGAACTCCGTGACGACAGAGGCAAACGCTCCACTTCTATAATGCGCGCAACTCAAAAGGTACAGTACAGAACCTGTTAAATCAAATCTGTAATAGGTTATTGGACACTCTAAAGTTTATCTATGGAAGTGGGTGATTGTCTGCTGTAGCCACGTAAATATAATGTAAAGAGGAGACTGATTGAAATCTCTGGATGGTTAACTGCGGTAACACATTGAACTTCTTATCCAGACCGGGGAGATACGAGTCTTCCCAGAGTTGAATTCTCTAATTAAATTGTTTAAAAAGAATCTCGGTTGAATTCCATTTGTAGCTTGGGCTGAATTCCCTTCTACAATTTTACATTGAGCTAATTTCGGCTGAATTCCGGATATTAGCTGGAGTTGAATTCTCTTATTACTTTTGCGCAACAACTTATGGTTTAATTCAAATGTTGTTATGGTTGAATTCCAACGACTTGTGTTAAAAAACCCCGCTAATTATTAGTAAGGAACGTCCAAGCGTTCCTGTGATTCGGCATAATCACATGGTTGAATTCCAGTTACTGTTAACTTGTTGAGCTTTAATACATAGGGAACCCTTGGGGTGCATCTGTAAGAGAGATGTGGCAGATTACTGACACAAAATAAAGAATAAATAGACTTTTGAGTAATTAATAATCGTTCCATGTGATTCTGTGTTAAGTCCTGCCTAGAATATAGTGGTATAGTCGTATAGGGAGTAATATTTTTGTCTGACCGTTAATTGAGATCTCCGGAGTAATGTAATTTTAAACTGTCTGTGTTGTATTGGTGGATTAAGGGTTATCCGCTGTCAAACTTTTGGTAAAGTTGCGTACTGGCCATACGTTCCTTTTTCAAAGCTGTATGCGTGTGTGTGTGAGAGGGAAAAATAGAGAGAAACGGACGTTTTGGATGCATGATCCGTTTTCGACTGAGAGAGGTTTGTGTGTCCGTGTGTGTGTGGGGAACTTGCAGTCACGTGTCTTTGACAAACAGCTGGTTGAGACAGCACTTGTGTTTGTTAGTTTTTGGTCGCCACGTGTGACTGAGAGGTGGATGCATCTGACTGATATTCTGTATGAGAGTGTGTCCATGTCTTTGACTACGGCAGCGAACGAATGAGCCGTATGTCGTGAGAGGGTTGTCCGCGTGTTCTGGTCCAGCTGTGTACGTGTGTGAGATTGAGTGAGCCGGCGCGTAAATGAGTGTGCTTGTCTGAATATCTGAGTTGTGTGTGTAAATGCGTTATAACACGTGTGTCTGAATATCTGAGTTGTGTGTGTAAATGCGTTATAACACGTGTGTCTGAATGTCTGAGTTGTGTGTGTAAATGCGTTATAACACGTGTGTCTGAATATCTGAGCTGTGTTATTAACCTTGTTATTACGTGTCTGTATCTGATCGTGCGTGTGTGTATGTGTAAGAATGCAAGCAGGAAGAACGAACTGTTTGTCTGAGAGGGAACTGTCTGTGGGTGTCTGAATATATTCAGGATACAGGTTTTATAAAAGTTCAGAGACTTTTCGGGAGTTTTTCAGCACCGGCATATCACGCAGTAATATACTCTGATACACTGTCGAAATCCCGGGGAATTAATTGTTTCTGAATCCCGAAAAATAACTATTACATTGGATTTCTGTTTTGTTTTGTTTTGTTTATTTGTTCATTTTTGTTTTCATTTAGGAAGTGATTGAATAGTGCCATAGAATCCTCAACAATATGTAAACAGCGCCCCAGACACCAGAAGTGACACAACGACGCCTCAGGCCTACAGCAGTACTGCAGCTACGAGAGTTCGCCTAATTTCAGAAAGCGATTCAACGGCGCCATCCTCAGCTCTTGCAGTAGTACTGCACCTACATCTTCTACTGGCATTTATAATCGCACCCGCTGTAGTTGAGATCCAAAAAGGAAAGTCCCTCTTAATTAATTAGTTAGTTTAATAGAGTAAATACACAATTGAAATTGATTAATCAATTGATTAATAGAAACAATTCCTTTTAATTTTATAGTTAGCTTTGTTGATTTTTTTTTTTTTTTCCCTTCCCATACAATTATTATTTTTTCATCATTGCAATTTTAATTTTTTTATAGACTTTAAATTTTTTTTTACATTTTATTTTTCTTTAAATAAGTACGACATTAGAATATTAGCATTATCATACAGTCATGGCAAAATTCCTCACTTGCAAGTCTTACACCGAGGCCACTCTGAGACGGGTCATGTCGGGAACGGATCCTGATAAAAGAGACAAGACCCGGAAACAACTGGAACGCCTCCTGTCTGACTGGGAAGACAGGGGCCTCTGGCCCAAACCTGATGCACCTCCTCCCTCCACTGAATATGTCAGAGCAACTTTTGACAGGATGAATGCAGCAGCTACAGAAGCTACTAAGAAATGGGAGGCAGGTGGAAAGAAATCGTGGGGTGCAGCCAAGACAGACAGAGATCAGATGCAGAACATTCGCGCCCGCGCCATGACCCTGCTGACGGCCGCCAATCAAGTGGGGCAACAGAACCACAACAAGCTTGAAGTGACCTCCGGAGAGGTTCCCTCACCCCCTACTGCCCCACTCTATCCCATCCTCCCTCAATGTGTGAAGCCCTCTCAACTTAAGCCCCCTCCATATCCCGAAGGGACAATCACCATGGCCCCCCTCTACAAAGTGAGTTCAGGTGTCCTGGACTTGGAACCGGCTCCAAACCAAGCTGTTCAAGACGACATGGAACAAATACATGGTGAACAGAGAGAAGCTGACCGACGCCTGGCCTGTTCAGAGGAACTGCTAATTCAGATGCCGGAATCCGCTTACCAAAGGAGTGGTTTGGGAGCCAGGCCCAAGACGCCTCATCTAACTGTGACACATGAGGCTAAACAAGAGTTGGAAAGAGAGGTGGGCAGATTCAGGAAAGTCCACTACAACGACGATCACAGACCTGAGGAAAACCAGAGCAACAGTGATGACGGCGAGAAGAGACGCTGCTTCCCACATAGCAGTGCCTGCTCTATGCCACATAGACTCCAGTCTACGCCTCTGACTTTTGTCACTTCCGAATGGTCCAGGCGTCTGGACCCCTCAAGGAACTCCCACGACCCCTTCCTGACCCCGTACATACATCAAGGATTCCTGAAAATCTCCCCCGTTCCTTTTGACTCCTCCCGGAATCCCTTCAAGAGCAAGGAGGAATGGCAGGCACACGAACAAGACACTGACGCCAACAGCTATCATGACTTTCCTTTTTCTCCTGATGTGTCAAAACAAAAAAGCAGCCTCCCATTCATCAGGTCAAGGGTAACACACAATATACGTGGAGAAGAGCGTTTGACCCGGAAACGCAGTTCTATGTGAACAACAACAAGATCTCATACTATGAGAAATAAGGCCACACATGAACTTGAAGAATCAAGCATAGCTCCCGCACAATTCATGTGCCCTCTGCTGCCAGACAGTGCTGGAAATGTCACTTTCTTTCCATGGAAGCATCGAGACATGGAGGTCCTCGCATCCAGCTTGCCCCCACTGGTAGAAGGAGCAGTCCAGTGGATTCGAAAGTTTGAGTCTCTCACCTCAAGTGACTTCCTGGCCATGGGAGACCTCCGATCCATGCTGGGACGCTTGTTAGGACGAGAAACAGTTAATGACATCGACGAACGGCTACGCTTCATGGGAGTAGCAGACTCGGAGCCCTTCAACAGAGGAAGGACTGCATATTGGACTGAACTGCGACGACGCTTCCCTCAGATTCTGAAAGTCTCCAACCTGCAGCGATTTGATTGGGTCAAGGGAAAATCCTTCCATGTGTTCCTCAACAGTTGTGCTGAACAGTGGGACGACACTACTGGAACAATGCCCCACACTGAATTGCCAAACAGTGCCACGGTCCAAATGTTCCGAGCAGCGGTGATACGCTCCCTGCCCCAGCAGGTCCAGGCTAAATTGGAAGATGTTGTAGGACTAGACCAAGAAACCCACGACAAATGGCGAGCCGTGTTGACACATCACACTGAACAGCATTCTCAGTCAGAACATTCAGAGGTCTCAGAGATTAACACACTCAAGAAAAGATGGTTGAAAATCCAGATTGCCCTGTTCGATACTGACAAGGAAACCAAGTCAATCCCCCCTGTTGAAATATGCCCAGTGGTCCCCGAACACCCTTCCCCAGCCGTCCCTGCCCGGCTAGCCCCCCCTCCACCTGTAGCACCCCAGGCTTGGGTCCCTCCTCAGCCGGCCTCATATGGTATGCATTTCTATCCATATGCTCCACAACCCCAGATGTATTCCACCCGGTACCAGAATGGTCCACGCAATCAAAGAGGACGTGGCCGTGGATGTTCAGGAAAAGACAGAGGAGGAAGAAGAGCAGCACTACGTCGACACAAAGTCTGTTTTCATTGTTTGGATCCTTGTCACTGGGTCCGAGAGTGCCCTTACATGGAATATGCATGGCAGCAGTCCAAACTTCGGACAGCAACAGAATATCAGAATGGAGGACAGGGAACAGTTGAGCGCCCACCGCACCATCCCCCATACGCCCCACAGATGCCCATGTATGCCCGGCCCACAGGTGACCCTTACAACCCGGGTCACTATTGACAGGGCCCGAAGACAGCGCATCCAACCCCCTGCCCAATCACCATAACCCACGCCCTCAAGCTGAATATTCACCCATCCTTTATCAGGTCAAATGGATCTTCAAACACTCATCACCATCGAGCAAGCCATGGTGCATGCGGCTGCATTGCCAGTACTGGACTACATCAACACCTTCCATTGGAGTTTCTGAAAGACACGGCATTGTGGACGCCGTGTTGTATCAGAAACAAAAGGGGGAAATGACAAGAAGGTGTTAATGTGTTTGTGTGTGCAGGACAGAGTTGAATTGTATGTGATATGACAAATGAAAGGTCTTAATCTCAATCACAGGGGCAAGGGATCAGGATTGGTTCTCATCTGTGCTATCATTCAGCTGCTGATAATGTCTCTCCCCAGGTTCCCTGTATCTGATTACAGATCTTTTCCAGAGAAGCTCACCCTTCTTCCCCACACCAAGGGGTCATTTGGCCCACAAGTGTATATTGATGAGTTTGGGGTGCTTTGGAGTGTTTCAGACAAGAACAGAGCTAGGAACGATGTGGAAGCGATGTTTGAATCATTGTTTTTCTGGTGGGCCACAATTGATAAAAAATGGTGATTGGATGAACTACTTCTATTATGATCAACAGAGATTTGTCAATTACACACGGGATGCTGTAAAAGGGATGACTGAACAAATGGCCCACACCACGTTGAAGACCTATCAGAATAGGATAGCCCTCCACATGATCTTAGCTGAAAAGGGGGTGTGTGTGCCACGTTTGGATCTGCATGTTGTACTTTCATCCCCAATAACACTTTCCCAGACAGTCCTGTCACCAAAGCCCTGGCAAGTGTGACGACCCTGAGTCACGAGCTGAAAACTCAGGGATAGATGACTTCTTCTCTGACACCCTCGAGAAGCTATTCGGATCTTGACGACGACCCTGATGTTCTTCCCCTGACCACAGTGGTTGTGAAATAAGGACTTCCTTTCTTTCTCTTCTCAGACTACCTCAGGATTACAAATGTTTATATTTGAAAGCACACATAAGCTTGCGCTTTTGTGCCAGCTAATAGAATAGATTTAGTACGAGATGTTTAAATTACTGTGGGACGGGATTTATTGAATTGTATTTTCATGAGTTGTTTTCCAGGGTCTTAGAAGGTTTCAAGTTCCAGACCCTAACCGCGGGCCTGTACAATGAGTGGACGCCTACGCAGCGTCCCAAGAATGACCCTGGAACCAGAAGGCTAATGTTTACAAAATTATACGCGTGATGAAATGCTCCGAACCGCTGGGGGTCCGATGGGTTGACCAGCCCCCTACCGGGCTGCGGAAGTTGATTTTTGTGTTAATGAATGAATGATTGCAATGTATTTTTCCATGAAGGAAGCAACTACTGTTAATTAAGGTGTCAAATGCATTGTATCTTTTATATAGGACATATGTATTGTTTGTGTACATAGCACATGCACCGAATCTGTTTGAATAAGTCATGTACACTGCATTTTTATACCCTTTGAATTCTGCTGGATGATAAGGTGAATTCTATTCATGTGATGAGATGTTGGTTTTAACTGAGTGGATTGGTGCGTGCGGCAGGAGGCTTAGATTGTTTATCTCAAGTTTGATTCATTCTATAAATAGAATGAAAAGGGGGAATGTTGGAATATAACAAATAATGTCAACACACATATAAGTAAATGCAGTGACTGAAGTTGATATAGTACAAGTAACCAAATGGCTGACCCCGGGAAAGTCTGGAGTAATTCACACAAACAATTACAGCGTCTCTCTCTCTCTCCAGGAGGGCTAGATAACACATATCTGCCAATAGGTGAAGAGGTCACTGTAATACACTTTATCAAAGCCTCAAACATCTGTGGCCAGGAAGAAGGAAGAGAGGGGGTTTGCATAGACGGGCAGTCAGGGGGAGCTTCCTCAGATCAAATGGCTAATTACACTATACTGTTGTTATTTAATTTACACAAAGAGTATTCTACTTTCCCCCACAGACAGCTGTTCATCCCTCAGATTTGAATCTTAGCGCTGCCCCTCTTGAAGCTGGCTGACCAATAGATAACAGTTAAACTACAGTGTCATCAGTGAATTGATGACGCCTTGTGTTTGCGGCATAAATGCAATTGTACGCGGAAACTCACGGCCTGACCCACGACACCAGGACGGGGGCAGGACGAGCGCTCTTCAATGTCTTATTCCAGTAAAAACCCATCTGAGAATTTCAGTTCATCTTTGCCTCATCATTCACCACCAAAACAACGAACACGAAGAAAGACCATCAGAAAGGTCCTTTTTTCAATAGTATTTATTTCACTAAGATTATGAATGTGAATGTAAAGATTTCACTTGAAAGTGGTAAAGAAGGTTACAGGACTTTCCTTTGTCATTTGGGGAGGACGCCTTCTGCTGCACAGCCCAATGCTAATCTGTGTGGCAGATGCACCAGACAGTACACAAGTTATGAAAAAACAAGGCATCTGCCAGAGCTCTTGTATATTGAATAATTGCACTCAATGACAAAATGTAATAATAAATGAGAATTTGATTGCTATTGCAATCTGCTTGAATGAGTTTCCGCAAGATAAACAAGTGGCAGCTACAGTCTCCTTCAGTGTGCCCTGACAGTATGTTTATTTAGGCGTTTAGCTGATGATGTCTTCATCCTGAGTGACTTGTAATGAATATATAAGTAGATGTTGATTGTTTTCCTCAAGGACACTAACAAGCATCTGTGGGGATCAAACCTGAACCCCCCCCCCCCCTGATTCTCCCCCACTTTGCAAAACATCCTCGACTAGAATCGAGGAAACTATTTTGTCTCCAAAATGCCTTTTTTCAATAGATGATGAAATATAGTCACGACAAAACAGTTTGATTTAATTAAGCCTAAGTAATTAAGCTTGAAATTCAAGTAAATGAGCATAAACTCAGCTGTTTCTGTATCACTTGTTTCAATTATGAAAATATTTGCAATTCTGCCCGTGCAGTGAAGTTATTTCAAGTCGTTTCCAATACAACCATGTGTCAGGATCTGTTTAATAGACAGAATAAGACAAAAATGTTGGGTTACCTGTATCCAATAATGGGATCAATACATTTTCATTGATATACACACATTTTTGCTTGCAGAAGGACCCACGGTGCGTCAGAAGGCTTAACCTGTTTACATGCTGCATGGCATCATCTTGATCTGTTACTTGGATGACACCAACACTGTGTCGGTTTAATTTGTTTTTTGATGCTCACACAGTGTTTTTTAAAAAGACTTATTGCCTTAAGCAGACCTGAATCAAAGCACTAACAGGCATGTAAGAGGTGAAATCTGCACCTCTGTGAGGAAAGCAAATCAACAGAATTGCAATTATTCATGGTTTATTTCATGCTCCTGCTTCATGATACCACTGCAGATCTTTCTGATGACAGGTGTTTCCCTCAGTGTCAGCAGGGCAGAATCATTGGGAATTATTCATTTATTTATTGCAGCAAAACACATTGAACCGAACCACAGTGCACAGTGTGAGTTGATTGTTCAAAATAGGTCACCTCTTATAACTGATTAGACTGCAGCCGCTGAGGAGGCTCTAAGTTCATACTGGAGTGCCTGCGTGCATGCGGGCGGGCGAGCGGGCGGGCAGGCGTGCGCGTGATAATTTTTGATTGTTTTGATCTGTTTGCAATGTTTTATGTCCACCAAGAAAACGAGGAAGAATAGAGAACATATTATAATATTATATAAATACTGACCAAAAAACAGCTACAGCTACAAAGAATTCACATCGATCTAGTCAATAACCTGTTAATAATTGGGGGACTACAGCTAAACACCATGAATCGACTGAGCAAAGATATTTAACCTATAGCTACTTTCTTACTTGATTTTCACGCATTAAAGATAAAACCTTCAGCAGCCGTTCAGCAGCAGGAGCTTTGATCACTGAAGCTGATGGCCGATGCAAAAATCATTTGTTTGTCAGGCAGTGGAGTGCTGCTGTGGTGGATGGAAAAATAAGTAGTCAGATTGAGGGGATCACCCTCGGGGGCCGTCTGGCCTGTAAACAACACTTAAATCATACAATCAATCTTTAATAGCACAATCAGCTGTTTAATAAATGACTTTGCTATGAATGGACTGATTGAGATTCATCAGAGAGCCGCTCACAGGAGATGAAGGGACAAAATACAATAGGGGGGAGTTGGTAGACGGGAATAAGGAGGAAGATAAGGTTGGAAAAGAGGAGACAAAAGAAGTATGAAGGCAACTGGGGGGAAACAAAGAGCAGGGATGACATAAAATCATACTGGGTAGGAGTGACGAAAATATGGAGAGAATGATGTGAAACAAAAAGAGACAGATGAAGCCAGTAAGAAGGGTAGAGGAAAGTCAAAAGAAGGCAGAGAAAATCATTTGAGCAGTGAAGGGATCTAATGGAGGAAAAGAGAAAACCGTTAGACCAAAGTGTTTAAAGACAACTTAACATACGAACCAATATAATAAGTAGCTAAACAGCAGGGAGAGCAAACACGGACAAGAAAATAGAAAAAGGAAGAGAATGGCAGAAGCAAGGGAACAAAAGGACGGCAAGAAAAGGTGAGCAAAGAAAGGAAAGGAAATTAGAGAGGACATGAGGAAAGCCAGGGAAAGGGGAGAATAAGGGTGGAGTAGGGGAGGAGAGAAGGGAAGGAAGGAAAAAAGAAAAGGGGAAAGAGAGAGGAGGAGGGAGAGATATTAGAGATTAGAAGTATGAAATTGAAAGGGCAAGGGCAAGCTAAAATGTAAAGGGGTTGAAAGGAAAGTTGGATGAAGAGGAAGCAGACATGACAGGAGGAATGAAGGAATAATGATTCAAAAAGCAAAGAGAAGTGAGAGAATACAGGAAAAAAGTTAAACAGCGAAGAATTGGATTGGTTTGTATATTTTAACAGTGATAAAGCAGTTTGTCGTGCAGCATTGGACTGGGAGAGGGGGAGGAGGCGGAAAAGGAGAAGGAAGTGGAGGAGGCCAGAATCAAGTTTGTATGGTGATGAAGAGATGTGGTTGGAAAACCAATCACAGCTGGCCATCATCCAGAGCCAGAGAGGAGAGAGAAATAGCTATTCCCCTCAGAAACATAAATTCTGTCTACTCACTCACACGCACACACACACACACACACACACACACACACACACACACGCACACTCACAATATGATAGTTGACACCTTTTCATGGTTGCATAGAGCTTCATCATCTAAAAGGTTTTCTCACTGCTGGCCAAAGAAACATCTGACTGTGTAATTGCGCATTGAAACTGCAGAAAAAGCAGACTGAGGTCACGACACACACACATACACACTCAAGTGGGTTTGCCTGGTATGCAGATGTATTGGCTCGTGTTTTTGTCAATACACCACCATCTACATAGAGTGACCACTGAGCAGCCTTGTTTTTATTACTTTATACGTGGCTGTAGTGCGTGCGTGCGTGCGTGCGTGCGTGCGTGCGTGCGTGCGTGCGTGCGTGCGTGCGTGCGTGCGTGCGTGCGTGCGTGCGTGCGTGCGTGCGTGCGTGCTCTCACTTGTCTCCTTTGCTGTTTTGTCTGCTTTTCAGACTGAAGGAATCGTTTGGATTTCACCAGCTCATCTCTAAGTGCTTCCTCCGGGGTGAGGAGGAAGGCTCACCTTCAGTGCCACGCACAGAGCAACGGAAATTGATCTTTTAGTGTGTTTCCTCCCAAGATAGTCACACAGACCCACACAGACACACACACACAATCTGCAGCAGGTGAGAGTTTCCTGTGAGCGGATGAGATGCTTTAACCTCCTAGAGTCTAAAGCAATTGTTGGAATGTAATCTTCATTGAATATGTTTGTCATTTGCCACCTAAAGCTGATCTGTAAGAGTATGAATGGAGCCTCAGTCATACTTTTACACCTCATGCTCCACCGAGGCTCCACCTTTGACGCCCATATTTGGACTTGCTGTCTGAAGTGACACGATGACTAGGAGTGAACCAAAACTTTAGAAAGGCCCTTCAGAAATGTCCATGTTTATTTTCTTACATCTATGGTAAATATGTGTGACTGTGGGCGTTTCGAGTAAATGCATAGAAAATATAGAAATAGATATAAAGGGATAAACGCTTAATTCAAAATTAATGATTGAAACATCACTCAAGAGAAATACGTTGCTCACTCCAACAGAGGCTTGAGTGCATTTTGCTGTGAATGAGCTATAGGTACGATATTATAGGGGAGAAAAACACAATAATGCTCAAAGAGAGTCTAAATCACATTTCACAGGTGGGAATGTGTGTCACTGTGGGATTATGAATACAGAACAGGGCTGAAAGCAATATGTGCACTCCTCCCCGGAGAGAACACACCTTTAAAAGGTTATTTTATGTTGTGGTTTTATCTGAAGCGTGGCTCGTTCCTAAAGCCGTAGACAATAAAACGCAGCACAGGGAAAACTGTTTATGTGCCACTGGAAGGCGTATTGCTTTATAAAAGTGGTAATTTGCACAATTCATTTTTTAATTAAGCCTTTGTCTTTGATGTTATAAAGGATATATCTCATCAGTGCTCATGCTAACTACACATTTCCTCTGATGTTATGTACTGTGCTCTTGAAAGCTGAAGCTGAAACTTTGTATATTTTTATAAAGACAGTAGATTTAAATGCATACTATATACATACATGGTATATACATACATGGTATATTTACAAACATATATAACCCAGTACCCAGCGATTCCGGACCAGATACACACTGGGTATGGAAATGTCTGTGTCTGCATCAGACGGTCTGTAACAGCTCCCCTGCTATCATGTGCAGTGACCCTTAGGAGGATCAAAACAAGACACTCACATGTGCCATGATCAGAATCCAGAAGGGTTTAACTGGATTACAAAGGTTTGAAAAAAAACAAAAACAAATACGAATGATTTATACTGTGCATAGTAGTTAGTTTTGCTGGGATCGGAGCAGTTAATTTCACTGCCTTTAAGAGGACTGAATGTGCAATTGCAACTTGTGTGTAAATTTACTTTGTTCACAGGCAAGGGTTTAGTGCCACATAGTGCCACACACAAAGTCTTCTTCTTTTCCTTTCAGCTGCTCCCTTCAGGGGCCGCCACAGCAAGTCATCCGTCTCCATCCACTCCTATCCTCTGCATCCTCTTCTCTTACACCAACTAATCTCATATCCTCCTTCACTACATCCATCTATCTCCTCTTTGGTCTTCCTCTAGGCCTCCTGCCTGGCAGTTCCCACTTTAGCATCCTTTTCCCAATAAATTCACTATCCCTCCTCTGTACATGTCCAAACCATCTCAGTCTGGCCTCTCTGACTTTATCTCCAAAACATCTAACATGTGTCGTCCCTCTTATGTACTCATTCCTGATCCTATCCATCCCTGTCACTCCCAAAGAGAACCTCAACATTTTCATTTCTGCTACCGCTAACTCTGCCTTCTGTCCCTTCCTCAGTGCCACTGTCTCCAAACCATGCAACATCGCTGGTCTCCCCACTGTCTTGTACACTTTTCTTTTCATTCTTGCTTATACTCTTTTGTCACACATCACTCCTGACACTTTTCTCCACCCGTTCCAACCTGCTTGCACACATTTCTTCACCTCTTTTCCGCACTCCGTTGCTCTGGACTGTTGACCCTAAGTACTTAAAATCCTCCACTTTCTTTATCTTTTCTCCCTGTAACCTCACTGTTCCACTTGTGTCCCTCTCATTCACACACATGTACTCTGTTTTACCACCGCTAACCTAAATCCCAACAGTGCCACACACAGTCACAGGCAGTAAACACACAAATAAAAGTCTGTTATTCTGACAATTGTCAATATATCAATAAGGACAAGTATTGCACAAGTACTTATTAAGCCCTATGACAGATGTGTTGGCCTATGTGTGGCACTGTGCTGGCTATTGTGTGTTGTGTTGCTGATTGGGGCGGCTGTGTCACTGCACTCTGCTGCTTTGTTCCACTGATAAGGAGGCGATGGAGGGAAACATTTTGCTTTGACTATGCGGGTTGGAGGTGGGGAGTGTGAGCTGAGAGTGGTGGATGGGTTTTTTTTGCTATTTGTTTTTATTGAAGCAAACATTGTACATGACATTGCGCATACAATTGTAGGATAAGAGGATAGGATAGGAGCAGGCATGTTTATCTGCTCTCTAATGTGTGTGATGGATGAGGGATGGAAACAACTGTGGATAAGATGGTAGAGAGTGTGTGTGCATAAGTAATGGTGGAGTTTTACCTTCTACCTGCAGTGTAGCTCGAGGAAGCAGACAGATAGATTTCTCGAACTACACTGCAAAGTTCTAGTCTAGACTTTGGTCTTCAAACAGATTATTATCATCCCCATGGAATCATTTTAAGCATTTTGCAGATATGATGGCACTCAAGTAGGGTAGAGAGTAGAGTACATTGACA
>NW_027466817.1:7245000-7250000 GCF_046128005.1 Genypterus blacodes
CAAGAGTAGGACACACACACACACACACACACACACACACACACACACTTACCCAAAGGAGCCATTCCTAACAAGACCATCTGGCTTCAGTAGTCACTCTGGGCTTCATAAAGTCTTTGGTGTTTGATTGTGATGTGAGCGGTTGAGTCTAGAACAGAGGACTTGGTGCCAGGTCTTTTCCAACTTCTTATATGTAATTATAGAACACTGGAAGCACTCATGGGGAAGACCACACTCGCACACCTGAGGAAGTTTTAGAAATTCAAATTAAGTTTGCTGTCATCATTTCAACTGAATCTTTTACTTTAATAAGGACTCTTCACGAGTTCCTGTACGAGTTCCCACAGTTTTAGGGTGAAGTTATAGGATTATAGGCCCTGTGTCATTTCTACCTTACTCAGTGGTACATGATGTGTTTATGATTTTGATCACGCTGTGTTTAGAGTAATGTGTCACCTAAATGAAATGTTTGCACCCCTGCAGTGTGTATCTCTGTTTGAACAGTACACAAATCGATTACCTGTCCTGTCACCTATTTAAATAATTTATTATGGGGATCAATACATTGTGCTGTGGGGTGCTGGTAACCCTCAGTAAGTGAAGGGGAATATATCACAGAGGATTGAAGGTACCCAGTGATTTGTTGTTTTGGAGCTGCGAGCCAAAAGCATTGATACCCTGTGTGACAGATAAGAGCTCGTGGAGGAGATAACAGAGCATGAGGTTTAAAGCAAAACATGACTCTGCTGTCAGCAGCTGTGAATGTTGTTGTTTTTAGAACGTCTACCACTCCAAGGTAGAAACCAGAATATTTGAATCTGTGATGTCATCTTGAAAAGAACATACATACTTAAATAGCATCTTATATCCATATGTTTTGCTGTTGCTCTGAAATGTATAAAAAATGCTCATTTATTACATCATAGACGTGTGGCACAATGTAGCATAACAATACACACACAACAATACAGCATTATCAGTTCACAGGGACCCTCATTTCTCCTCTGACTAGTACTATTGAGTGACTTTGGGTGGATAGCAAAGTCATAGCTCTGAGATACAGATAAATGAATAAAGTGGACCGGCCTCCCGTAAAGTGGAATAACATTTTCAGATAAGCCAACAGTTGCCCTGCAGCTCGGTCCATTTGAATTGGAGTCACATTGTGTTCAATTCTCCACAGCCAACGTACGCTGATCCAATCTAATCTAAATGGAATAGAAGAAGCTGAATCGTTACAGTAAATTAGTTTGTTTGTTTTGCTTTTCACTAAAAAGAACTCACAAAAGTGCTGCAGGTTAGCAGTAGTAAACAGAGGGATAATCATCAGTGTTTGATCCAGAGTGATCTTTAGTTTGGTTGCAAGTCAACTTTCCTCCTTTGCCAAAGCAAAGCCAGCTGATGTGATGTAATTTCTGGATGTGGGAGCAATACCACAGCGGGAAATATTCAAGAGCAAATTAATGAAGAAGTACAGCTGATTGTGGTTTTCATGCATCTAAGATCTGTTTTGTTATTTTGGTTTCAAGTTTCATTTTCACATTGTACATGGATTGCAATGCTTCTGAAAAGGTGAATAAGACATTTTATAAAAAAATGTGTATATAATTTTTTCTGTAAATTAGTGGTCATAGTGGCCTAACGTTGACACCCACACAAAAAAAACTGTGAGTCTCTGCAGATATGTTCGGTAATATTTCTTGCTGATGCAAACGTTTTTTCTTGGCTGAGTGATTGATTTATAGGTTATGTCAATGTAAAGTACTGATAAGAATAGAGTGTGAGGATGTGTGTACTTGATGGGTGTACATATGTGCGTGAATGTACTGTTTGCGTGTATGCTAGAATCTGTGTGTACATGTGTGTGTTTGGTGTCATCTGAATCTCTCCTGAGACTTCAGCTCATGTGAGCAGCCTAAGGCAGGCCGGGTCTTAACCTCGGGATCAACCATCAGCTCTGTCTGTCACGCTGCCCCGGCTGCATCTAATCACTGGAGCACCACTGACTCAGCGCTGCAGCCTCGGGCCAGCCTATGCTACGCTCCAGACTCTGGTGTATGACAACTCTGTGTGTGTGTGTGTGTGTGTGTGTGTGTGTGTGTGTGTGTGTGTGTGTGTGTGTGTGTGTGTGTGTGTGTGTGTGTGTGTGAATACATGTGGCTTTAGTTGAGGGGTTTTCATGTGGTTCTGATACTTACTGTGGTTCTTCTTATTGTTTGTGTATTACTGTATTTATGTTGATATGACCATGGGTGAATGGATATTGAATCATGATAGGCTCCATGTAGTGTGCTAATAAACATTTGTTTCCACATAAATAATGGGATTCACAACAAATGGGATTACTGGACCAAAGCTCATCTAATTTTCCCCAATTCTAGTCAGTCATTCTATTCCATTCATTTCATATTATTAAGCACTCTTTGAATGAACAGACCATCTAAGACCTTCAGGGTTTATAATGACACTTACAGTAGCTATTTCAATTTAAACCCTGCATAACATGGAATCATAGCCTATGAAATGTTAAAAACAAAAGGAAGAAACAAGTATAAAATGGGGCAACACTGAATTGATGGATATGCAGTGTAGTATTGTGGAATTAAACATTCAATCCATTTTAAGTGGTGTCAGCTACCTCTGCATGTAGTTTACTTGTTGCGTTCCTTGGTGTTGTGTTTTTCCGTTTTGGTTGAAAGTTCATGCAGCATCATTTGAAGTTCAGTCTATTGATCCCCTGCTACACCTGCGGCCCCGCAGGGCCCTCAGACCGCCTGTCGAAAAGCCAGAGAGAGAGTGTAGCAGATATAAAACAACTGCGTTTGTGAACTGGAATCTTGTTTATTTTCTGAAAGTCCAGTTGGGACATGAATAACATCAAATGTTAGGCAGCAAGCTTAGCTCTTTATCTCCCAATGCAAGGTCCTGAAACTCTGACCAGGAAACCCCACACATACAAAACACACTCCATTACAAGAAATATATTGTACATAAAATTTCCAAACTGATCCAAACTTGAAGTGCAGTCTTCAAAAAGCAAAATCACAATATCTATTCAAGCAGCTACAGGAGCTTGAGACAAATTGAAAAAGATTGAGGGATGAGAGAGCGAGAGAGAGAGAGAGAGAGAGAGAGAGAGAGAGAGAGAGAGAGAGAGAGAGAGAGAGAGAGAGAGAAGCGAGAGAGAGAGAGAGAGAGAGAGAGAGAGAGAGAGAGAGAGAGAGAGAGAGAGACAGGGAGAGAGGCGCTGTAGTATCACTTCTCCACTTTAACCCTGTAATAACTCCAGTTAACTAATTTGAGCTCAGCCAAGAGGATGCCAAGGAAGAAAACTTCTCACCTAAGTCATGGCTTGTTTTACACATACACACAGTAGACCAAAACCCATTTCCATTAGTTGTGAAAAGCTGTGCTATCTCTGCTCTATGTCTGCTCTGTCAGCCTGATAGGTCCATTACAGGCTGATCACCACAGTGCAAAGCAGATGGATGGCTGAAGCCACAGACGCTCACTGATCCAGCTTCAGTCTTTAGTTGGAAAAAGCACAATGTCTCAGCCGAGGGTCATGAGAGACTCAAGGATATCAAATATACATATATATGTATTTATATATATATATATATATGTATATATATATACATATATATAGGCAGTAGCTCAGTGGGTAGAGCTTTCGCTTGGGAACCGGAGGGTCGCCGGTTCGAGTCCCTGCCGAGGTGCCCCTGAGGCAGGGACCCAAGGCACCGAATCCTCAATTGCTCCCCCCTCTGCGAAAGGTGGTAGTGTAATGCAATGTAAGCTGCTTTGCATAAAAGCGTCTGCCAAATGATTGTGATTTAATGTAATGTAATATACATAAGAAAGATTTTCTATGAAGTAAAAGTAGAAAGAGGAATGACTTAATGAATGAATGAATTGATGTACCACACTTGGAGTCAGAGTGACTTGCAAAAATAGATAATTCATAAGTCATAATTGTACTCTGCATTGTTTGTCTGTTTACTTGTGTTTTGTTTTGTTTGTTTAGATTTGGCTTAGATTTAGATTTGACATCGGACAATTCAGACATATATATTTGAAATATTTAAAAAATGTGTGTGTAAATGATCTCTTCAAATGAACAGCTTGCTCTTTGTACTAAATGTTCTACCAAAACTTTTAATTATACCTTTGCTTAACAACAGATAATGGGGACAACATGACATCTTTGGTGGAGGTTTTGAGTATTACAGCCTGTTGCTTGCTACGTTTCAGTGAATGCCCAAAAATGGCGGCTGTTCACCCAATTAGCCTGAGGGAAGCTTTTGCCTGACCATCCTGATATGTGTGGTCTTTGCAAGCTCCACCCATCAGTTCCTGAGCTGTCACTTGGTAATTGTTCCAATCCTGAAGTATAACTCATAAATTACAGTTTGGGTAACAAAATGAGTCATCCTGCAAAATGATTGTAAATTTGTGAGGAACACTAGGAAGTCATTACCTTTCAATTCAGATGTTTTCATACAAAGTGCCAACAGTACCTCTTTAAATGTACTGAGACATTGGGTGGTAAATGTCACATTCTCTGCTAGTTGAATCAATGCAGGCTGGGAGTCTTCTTCCATTCTAATACTGTGCTATAAGCTACAGTATAAGCCTCCATTCGCCCATATCTTTTCTGTCCCTCTGGCTTGTGCTTCTATATTTGAGCTTGGTATTCACACTGCCCCCATATTTGAAATTAGTGTTTATCTCCCACAGAGTGAGGAAGGGGTTTGGTCTGTGAACATCTCCTGCAAGTGGGCGAGATGTGCCAGGACAGCTCTGGAAAACCCTTTTGCATTTAAGGACATCCGGTCACTCTCAGATCACTCTTTTATTCATGACGAATAAATTTACAGCGTAGGAACACAATGTTCCCTCTGAGATCTCTGCATCAGAGTCACCACACTGTGTTCTCTTCAATTCTGTCATGTTTACAAAGCAGCTGGGGAAAAAAGTCATTTAGCAATGATCATGAC
>NW_027466817.1:7255000-7257500 GCF_046128005.1 Genypterus blacodes
CATAGCTGGTGGCTTCATAAATGTAGAATTCTCCTGTCAGAAAATCAGACATTGTCCCATGGTGATTTGGAAATAGTCTGGCTGTCTTTGAGACCTTTCTGCTTCATTAGACAGCTTAGTGATGAGTGTGACAGGCAGGACAGGGGACAGAGAGGGGATGACAGGTTACAAAGGTCATGAATCTGAGCCAAGAGCATAACACTGTCTAACCTGAATGGTTGGTAGAAAGATTAACACATTCCTTGTTGACAATAAATGCTTGGAATATTGTGTTGTGTGTATATATATATATATATATATATGTGTGTAAATACATTTATTTTACTTCAATCAGCTTCTATCAACCGGACTGAAAGCAGGCTGACGATATGATTCAGCTTGTACATGCGCGCTATCCTCCCTAACCACAACATGCTCTATAGTCTTCACACAAGTATAACACCACGTTTTCTCCATTAGTTGCTTGAATCATATTGAGGTTTTCATGAACGTGACTCAGCCATTACATTTTTAAGCCCATGGATCAAATTATAAATTCATTCTCGCTCTGCCAGCCAGACAAATGTTGTTATATTGTCATGTAAGAACCAAATAAAAACAGCCCTGGTCCTGGTCTTTGATTTATGACACACTATACGTTGATGTAATTGTTCATCATCTTAAGCATAAAACTAATGAGATTATTCTGTTGACATCTCAAATATTGTGCTATATTATTGCTCTATCATACCATCATACAGCACATATTGAAGGCAGATCCATAGTATACAGAAAACACAACATCCCTCTGCAACTGGCTGTACATTTTGCAAAGGGCCACAAAATGGAAAACAAATCCCTCCAAGAGTTACAATGTTTTTCACAACATGATAAAAAAGGTCTTATACTGACCAGACAAGATGATTTTGTTACAAGCTTTACAACTAGTGAGGCTGACATACGAAAATATAAAGTTTTATTGAAGTGCAAGTGAAAAGGCCATTTATTCACTAAAAGGATTCACCCATTTGGGAGCAAGGAACCTCATTGCGGGTCTGTAACAGAGACCATAAATCTTTTGCGAAGTGTAAATATGCACATTGCATTTTGTGGCAAATACCTTTGCCTGTTTTTTTGCCTAAAACATTGCTTACAGCCTTTCTTATGTACAAGTGGACATTTTCTGGCACTGGTTGTGCTAGAAGAAAAGTCAGCAGGTTACCAGAATAATGAAGAATCATCCTCTGAGAAACAATGAATATGCCAGTGTATGTAAAGTAGTTTTGGCAAAAGGGTATATAAACGTTTATACGTAATGATTTCTTTTAGAAGAAAACAGAGGAAGCTGATTTTATCGCTGTTGACTTTGTATAACAGTTAGACTTATCAACTTGGAACCTTGAATAATGAAAAGACTAAATTGGCCTCATATTCCACTGACTTTATATGACCATGAAACCTAATGATCAGACCTAATCCACCATCATGTAAAGAAGACAGCAAGAGTCAATATGAGTGGAAGGAGATATTCGGCTCTCTGCAAAGGTAAAAATCATTCAGGATATTGACTGGGACAATTAAGAAAAATAATCAAACCAGATTACCTTTCCCAGCTTTAATGGATCCATTTGGGAGGAGACCAGGAGAGGACCTTTAATGATTCCACTTTGGATTGAAATGGTTTGTAATGATTTATCTAAGGGACACAGATGAAGGTAAAGTTGTTAGCCTAGACAAAAACGTTCCAAGTCCAGCGTCCTCTTTATTATCGCCTCGCTAAATGACAAATGGATTGATCTAACAGTTGATTAGGTGTGTGTAGGGGACGGGGAAAATAATGACATCGAAGTAAATCAGTCAGCACTACTTTGGGAATATTGTGGCCTTTTTTTGTTGCATAATTTTATTGAAGAAAGCATTAAACATGACAATGAGCCTTTTAAGACATTTTGGAGACATTTTTATACAGAGAGAAGGGGAAAAGCGGGGAAGAAATGTTGATTGGGGCATTGGGAATGTGGTACACATGTGGACAAAATGTATGAGGAGACGAGGAAACGGTGACTTGGGCTAATGAACTATACAGTCGGGTTGTGTATACTGGCGCTGATGGAGTTAAAAAATTGTCGTCTGTACCCAAGTGATATTAGTGTGGTCACATTGTCGCATTTCTGTTAGTTGGGTTCATGTGTGTAGCACATTGCCATATGCAGATTATTTATGTATTTTTGTTTTATTTTGTTTTGTATGACATGCAGGAGGGGAGAGAGGCAGAGGTAGAGAAGAGAAGAGAACTGAAACCCTGAAGAGAAACCGGCTGTGTATTGTACCTGTTATTTAAGACATTAGGATAACAAACAGGAAAAGATATATGCAGCCATCAAAGGTTAAAGGGGGGAAACACAAGCAGGGACAAAAAAGAAAAGAAACAGGGAAGAAAACCCTCCTGAAGACCCGAACCACCGCCCACCCCAGCAGTCACACAACCCCATATTCACACACACACCCATCCTGGCCTGTC
>NW_027466817.1:7260000-7372500 GCF_046128005.1 Genypterus blacodes
GTGAAGATCGATGAAGGTAAGGCTGATCGATCGTGTGTTAATAATGCAGGATGTGGGAGATGACGGGGGGGGGGGGGGGGGGGGGGGGGGGGGTGAGCTCTGCTATACAGTTGGTTTCCCTTGTTGCCACGGGGAACACTCAGGCGGTGCCCGACTCCACGCTGTGCCAACAATAGTTTTATTCTGAGTCCCCAGGGGATGGAGCATCGCAGTAATCTGATGAGAGTTTTGCCATCACCTCGCTCTGTGACCGTCCCCGTCTTTTCGCCTGTGTTGGCAGCGTCAGTGGAGCGTAACGTACGTCCCTCTCGGGCAGTGGACAAATTAGACCTCAGCTGTCGCCATTGACTCGGTTCTCCCCGGTGGCTCAGGCTGGGAAACGCTCATTTATATTTGGTCGCCTCACTTGTGCGTCAGGCTGCCAGCTCAGCTCAGCGCTGCCTGTATGGGAATGTGTGCGTGTGTGTGTGCTTGTGCGCGCGCCTCTACGCGTGTATAGACGTATCCGTTCGCGCGCGTGGGTTGGAGCTCAGTCATAGAACCCATTTTGGGGCAGCTATCCCCCCCTCCTCTCTTTCTTTAACCTTTCTGTCTCACTGTGGGTTTCTAAAGCTGCCTCATGCCGCCCAAGCTGGCCGGCGATGCAGCCACATCTATTATGCAAAATGCTGGGAGATGAGCACACGGGAGAGGAGAGAAGGATGGGAAACAGGGTTTATTAAGAGATGAGAATGCAGTGGAGGAGAGAGGATAGGATGAAAATGAGGAGATGATGAAAGATAATATGAGTAAGAAGGAGGAGCTGGAGAGGAGAAGGATGAGAGGTGGTCACCAGAAACATCTGAACACGCTGTTTGCAGTTGAGGGTGTTGTAGGACAAAGGAGAGCTTCTTTTAGGCCCTGAGGTTCTCAATGCTGAGGCCTCACATGGCTTCAGCACCACGGAGAGCTCAGAGAACAGTGTGTGCAGTGATGAAGTAACAACCTCTGTCCTGCCTGTATAAACTGCATTAACACTATTGCTCTCCACTATGTTCTTGCCTGAGAGCTGGAGGGGAACCATCTTGTTGCTGAAACCACCCTTAAACTTCCCTGGGGAGCATTAGCAAAAATATATAACGTACTTAGGACCCACAAATAACTATTACTAAGAGTATAACAGATATATTTATATAGTTTATCAGAGGATAAAGCATATTTTAAGAGAGTGAAGACTATTAGTTAATGTGAGATATGATCAGATCTAGGAGGGCACATTTTATTTCAGACACATTACACACACGCACACACACACACGCACAGGCACAAGCACACACACTTTCATTTTTTGTTGAACCTAATCATTTATGAGGTCAAATTTGTTTTGGGGGTTAGGTGGTCATAAATGGAAACAGCTGAGTCAGGAACCCTGACATAAGAATAACCGCAGAGCTTTATGTTTTTACAAGGTCAGTGAAATGTATTGAGTATAAATGATGATTTGTTAAGTTGATATGGATTCATTCCTCTTTGGTCAGCACCAGCGGCCAAATGCTGTGGATTTGATCTATTCTGGCACAACCAGCCGACTCAATGTTGTTTCTTTGATTAGTTGTTAGCGTAAATCTCTCTGATAGAGACAGTCATCTCAGTGCTCAAACTATAAAGCCTAAAATGGTCTTATTAGAAAGGGAATTCCCTGCATATTTCATATCTTGAAATGATGATAAACTCTTGCCGTTTAAGAAAACCATATCTGGTTGAAGCACTTCTAATTTTCATTTGGCTCCGGTGTTTCCCTTGTCCTGTCAGCCATCACCATATAAGGTCGCATACCTCTCTGTTCCTTTTATTAAACAAAAAAAGCATTTCACATAACTGAGCATACAGTTATAAGACATTTTGGAGATCATTTTTTAATACAGTTTTTTCTTTCCATTTTCAATATTAAGATAAATTGCAAATCTGTGTTTTTTCAGCACAGAGGGTTGTTTTGTAATAGAAACCCTGTTCCAGTGACATTTGAGTGACAGGCAACATGCTGCGCTAATATCCAGATTACAATGTCTGATTTACTTTCCACAGGAAATTCTGTCTAGTTAAAATTAGAAATAATCTGTGATGTAATCTCTAGTTGGAGCCATATACTCAACCCCCCATTCATTCATCTGTTTCTTCATCCATCTGTCTATCTATCCATCCAGTTGACTGCCTGCCTATCATTTGGACTGATTTCTTTTTGCATTCTTTCTTACTTTGTCCAACCATCTTTTGCCATCACATATTCAGGGTTTTCCCTTGCTGGTTCCTCAAGTAGGAATGATGTTTATGGCTTGCCAGTCAGCATCCTGCTGAGCTAACGGTTTGGCCCAAACCCACGTGGGCAAAACACATCTCATAGCGCCACAACAAAGACTCTCTTATTGGTGTGGGGAGATGCATTGTAGCGGTGTCGAGTTTTCTGCTAAAGACATTACAGTCAAATGAAATGGTACAGTGCGTATCTGTTGTACATCCTGTAGTCCACAAAAGCTCCTCCTGATCAACACATTTCTTTCCTCTCTTGCTTTGACAGACATCTTACAAGCTGTTTCTCCTTTATTCATTCATCAGTGATGTGCCAACACATCTACTCTTACTACCAATGCAAGAGAAAAACAAAACTCGAGATTACCGCAATTTAGTGCCTCCCCCCCTCCAAATTAGATAAAGTATCCACACACACACACACACACACACACACACACACACACACACACACACACACACGCTTAAGGACAAGGTTTGAAGCCAGGAAAAAAATTCATGCATTTTACCTTGAACTGATCTTAGCAGTTAAAAGTTCAAATGACATTTTTTGGTGTTCTGATCATGAGCGCTTGGAACGTGTCACATGTCATAATTTCAACATTAAAGGGGAAATTGATTTTTACCAACCATCTCAGAGGCTCTAACGCATGAAGGAAAGAGATACAGTCACAGGTGTTTTAATTGCAAACACTAGGAAACACTGTAGGAAAAAGAAGGAGAATCTAACATTTTTCCAAGTTCCTGAGTTGTCTGGAACAAACCATAACATCAGCTCCACATATGCAAAATATTGACTCCCACTGACCCCTTCCGCTGTTTTCTTGAAATGGCTGCGGCCAATTGAACAGACACAGGCAGAAACGGCGAATGGAGCCTCAAATCATATGTGCTGTGGACGTGCAGCCGCTGTGTAATGAGGAGTTTACTTTGAACCACCAGCTCATTTGCGCCCCACAGATGGACTTGTTGGAACAAGGGTAACACAGCAGTTTGTGTATGCATGCATGCTCCTGATGGCCACTCTTCTCTATTGCAGATTTATTGTGAATTTACATGATTTTGCTCAACATTGCATCCTTGGGACATAGAAGGCGGGTCAAAGTCTAATTTTGTTGAATGTTTTGCGTATGCTGGTTGTATGAAAACTATTTTGCAGATAGTCAGTAGTGTCACATTGATCAGATATATTAATGGGGATAAACTTACATTTGAGAAGAGTTGGTCTTGCTCTTAAATAACCGGGACGCCATTATCTCATCATCCCGTCTGATGGGGATCAGAGTGCAGCAAGGACGGGGATCTGATGCATTTTTTTGGCTGTGAGAGATATGTTGCTGTTACTAGGCAACACACGGTTGGCTGTCAATCACTTGTGTGCCAGTGAGGTACACACAAAACCAATCAACAGATGCCATGTTCAGTCAATCAAAAGCACATCAATCCAAAACACAGTAACAAGAATCTAAAAACGACCTGAAACTCTAAGGATCTAATTTCCTCTCTGCTGGATGTTCTTGGGGTTTGTTTGTTTCTGGACTTTTCACCTGCATCCATTAGTTGGCTGCTTTGTGTGATTGTCAGCTAGTTGTGAAAGTGAAAATGTTCTGAACCATTATACCATCAGTTTTGGTGAAAGGAAGCATGACATTTCTTGTCAATTTCTTGAGAAGTAATACACCAATTGCAATGAAAGCATCAGCCATGTTAAAGGTAGTTGCTTGCATGTGTAAACAACATTACATTACATTACGATCATTAAGCAGACACTTTTATCCAAAGCGACTTACATTACATTACTACCCATTACAGAGGGGGGAGCAGTTGGGGGTTCGGTGCCTTGCTCAGGGGCACCTCGGCAGGGACTTGAACCGGCGACTCTCCGGTTCCCAAGTGGAAACCCTACCGACTGAGCTACTGCCGCCAACAACAATAGCAGAACCTTTGTTTCACTGTCATGCCAATCTTGACACTTTTCGAAGACATTTTTTACAAAATGTACCAAAAACATTTGTACGCCCACGTCTGTAAAGAGGCAGGAAGCAGATAATGGCGGCATGTAAGCGAGGTTTTGTGTCTATTCTCTGCGGTACCCTGGAGCGAAGCCTCACCTGTGAGCCAAGAGCGAGATGAGAGAATGGCACATATGTCAACGTTAGAGGGGCGGTGAGCAGGTGTGGTGTGGACCCCCAGAGTGCTGAGGTGTCTGGCACCACTCCTATGTAAATGCAATATGGATGCCAACGTGCTAGTCTCAGTAGTAAACTGATCTCTGCCTTTACGTATCCATACGTGTCAGTCCCTCTTCTCTATCCTTCTTTCTTTACACACATCTTTTAACACCTCTTTGCCTTTCCCCACTTGCATCTCTCCCTCATTGTTACATGACTTATTTATTCGTCTCACTCTTGTGTACGCCCAACTCTCCCTCTCTCTCTCCCTCTCTTTCCCTCTGTGTGTGTGTGTGTGACTCTCCAGTTGAAGGTCACAGATGACAGCTCTTGTGATGGATCGTAGTGTGTGATTTAAGAGAACCTAACACAATAACAACCCCTGTGTTTATTTGTGATGAATTATGAATGTGTGTGTCTTTGAAAATGTTTTTCTTTAAAATAATCAATGTGAAAGAAGTGTGTGTGTGGGGGGGTTGTTTGTTTGTGAACTTGTCGATCTTGTTCTATTATTTATCAGGCTGTGTAACACAGGATGTGTCACAGCAGTAAAGTTTGTAACAATTTGACTTTTGTCCGTCGGAAACCATTAAATTGTAGCTATATGACCTTAGTAAGACGATGAAGACTACACTGGCAAACCACCTCATTCCTATAAATCTAAATCTAAAACTATTTCCAGTCAGGAACTATACGCCGGCTCGTTACGAACACACTGCAGTTACAAATGTCGCGGGCTGTCCATGGTACACGAGGATGTAAACGCTCTCCGACTACTTCCTCCTACTGTATGAGCCTCGTGTGTGTGTGCGTGTGGCTCTATACAGAAGAACATCAAACGACCCTCATAAATCCAAGCCCACTCAAGGCTGAAGTATGTGTGTGTTTGTGTGTGTGTGTGTATACGTATATGCAAACCTGCATGTGTGCCTACGTAAAAGGTGACATTAGTTGTAAGTTGATTTACCCTCCATTTCACTGTCCATCAAGCACAGTATGAGCACACACGACAGACACACGCACACACACACACACACATGCACACACATGGGCACGCACACACACATCCTGTGAAACCTGATTGCTCTTACTGCTCTTCCTCCTGTCATGCGCCTCCCTCTCTACTTCAACACTCTTATTTGTTTCATTCTGATCCTCTCCTCTCCTCTCCTCTCCTCTCCTCTCCTCTCCTCTCCTCTCCTCTCCTCTCTCTTGCTCTCTCTCTCAGCAGGGGTTAAATCACAGGCCTGATATCAACCTTAAGATACCCAAAGAGATCTCTGTTATTCTGTCCGTCCTACCTTCTGCCTCTGTCTTTCTCTGCTTCTCCACTGTCCTCTTGTTGGCCCACCTCAACCCTTCCTTTCGAATTTCTCTCTCGGTTCATTTAACCTCGCCGTTCCCTCTGTCACCCCCTCCCTCTCTTTAGCCCCAGACACACACAGATTGTGATTCAGCTCTCTCGCGCGGCGGCCCCCCTGCTGAGACAGAACACTGGAGCTCGGCTGTCAGTCTGAAGACAAAATTGACGGTGCCGCCACTAAATATATACGACGGAGGGATGGGTGACGAAGGATGGAGGATATCGCAGAAACGAGGGAGGGAGGGAGGGAGCGAAAGAAGAATGAAAGATGGAGAAAGAGAGTGAAAACCAGAGAGGGATAGAGGATAGATGGTATCCAATTACGTGGCTTAGCTTAGTGTGAACAGTGGGACAGGGTGCTGTCAGCACAGGGATAAAAATAGACAATATCTGTGTGTGTGTGTGTGTGTGTGTATGTGTGTGTGTGTGTGTGCGTGCGTGCGTGCCTGTTTGAGAGAGGGTTTGCGATTTCTGTTATGTGTTTATCTGCAACTGTGAGTAGACGTGTGTATGTGACATTTTACAATTGGGTTACACATTAATGCTGCCTAATTAAATGCACCTGTCTCTATGTGTGTGTGCGTGTGAGTGCGTGTTTGTGTGTGAGAGAGAACGCGCTTCCTGACAATCAGTTGACATGAATTGTCACTTCATTATGAGGATAAACACAAACCCACTGTATGCAAAACAGAAGGACGTGCACACACACACACACACACACACACACACACACACACAGAAAAAACACACACACAGACTAGATCTACCTGTGATTCTCTTTCCCTCAGTCTCGGCACCCTTCTCTCTCTCTCTTCGGCCCTCTCTCTCTCTCTCTCTCTCTCTTACACACACACCTACACACACTGAATGTCATGTTTGATGTAATAAGTTTCATGGGTGAGTGTCTCCGTGTAAGGGCGGGTCATTAAATGGTAATGGTGAGATGAGAGCCAATCTGTCATGTACTGACAGTGGTGATGGGTAAAATGAAAAAAGTTGAGTGAAAGGAGGAAGATGAGGGTAACAGAAACGAGCAAAAAGTGAAGAAAAGGAAGGACGAGAGGAAGGAGAACAAAGAGAGCAAGGAGGAATTAAAAGAGGAAAGAGCTGATACGGCAGAATATGAGGGAGGATCAAAGAGGAGGAGAGTAGAGCAGAGGAAAGAGAATGGGAACAGGGAGGATAGCAAGAATGAGGAAGCAATGGATTTGTGATTCAGGTGAAGTGATGAGAGAGAGAGAGAGAGAGCAGGAAGCAGAGGAGGAAGGTGGTGCAGCAGAGAGAGAGACTGAGAACAATGGTAGAGATTGTAGAGTGAAGAGAGAGAGGTAAAGGGTAGAGAGGAAGGAAGAGGATAGAACGGAGGAGTGAAGTAGGAAAAAGAAAAAAGGATGAAAGGGGATGATGTGTGTAGAAGATTGTCGAAAAGAGAAAGCTATCCAGAGAGCCATGATTTAATGAGCCATGATTTAATGAGTCAAAATGCTTTTTGGAGGAAAAGAAAGTGATGCACGCTGGGAAAGGGCGCGGCGCTTCATCCCAGCCACTTACCATACTAACTGGGATGTGACGCCACTTCAAAGGTCCGTCACGTCACACCAGAGAAGCAGGCGGCTGGCGACACAGAACCACAACGTCTATATGTTATCTCACAGTATTTAAGGTGACAACAGGCAGTATAATATTCAGCGACTGTACCTAAGCAAATGTACCGAGCAGTTGAATTCAAAGCCTGCTTCGCTTTCTCCTTTTCGCAAATAGATGAAACCCTGCAGAGCTCCGTGTCCCCTGCACCTGTCATCAACGCTACAGTACACTCTCAAGCAACGGCCAGCTGTTCCAGATGAAAGCATCCATTAAGCACTGTAACATTTCCCTGATACATTATGTATCATTAAGCCATTTCCATTTCCATTTCCGCGAATGGAAGGTGTTTTTTTTAGTCACTTTGAGTTGACCGAATGTTATAGCAGAATGTGATATAACATGTGGCTGAATGGTGGATGCCTCCTCCATGAGACGGTAAAATGAAAGGCTATTGCATGACAGTGTGTGTTTACATCGGAGTGTGTGTGTGTGTGGGGAGGGGGGGAGGGGGGGGTCATAATGGCAGTCATAATGGCATCTTAAATCATTCATGGTTCTTCCTCCTGTACACATTACTGAATATTTTAACACCCACATTTGTACTTCAACTCACCCGTCAAGGGTTTGGCTGCAGGTAGAAGGCTCTTTGTACTGTATGTGCTTGTGATTATGGTGACGTGGTTTGATGCTGAGCTGTATTTAAAGTTCTGCTATGTGGACGACTCTCAGTTACACTGTGTGAAAAGGTGGAGGATTAAAGCAGCAGCAGCAGCAGCAGTTTGCTGTATTTCACAAAAACACAGTTTAAAGACTTACTGAAACTGAATCCAGACAGTTATCTCAAGTAAATCCTCCTCATCTTTGTCACCATTCCTATTGAAAACTTCATGAGAAGACTGTAGATTTATAAGAAACTGATATTTTAACACCTGGGTAACCGATGGCAAAGAAGCCCAAGGCTTCTTCACAATAAGTGCGACACATAAATGTTTATCTTGGAAAACATCTTTGAAGTGTTGATCCTTGAGCTCAGTATGGATGAATCCTTTAAACTAAATTCATTACTGATAGGAGGAGGAAGGCAATGCACATTTAAGATACTTCAGGGGGAGATAAAGGATAAGACCACTTTTATAATAACACAAAATGGATCTCCTGCCACATACATCAAAGAAGAAAGAGAGAGGAAGTAATAAAGCGTTGCTGTGAATTAAAAGCTGTCTTGGGATGGTATATCACATTAGCACTCTGATTAGCTTCTCCTCTAGTAGCCTAGCTAGGAAAAAACCCTATAAAAATGTCAGCCATGCTGATGTACATTTGCTCATTATTCTTTCAATAGGAGCGGGTGGAGGTGGAACGTTTTGCTACGTGTCCATTAGAAATAGAAGCTGTAGCTTTAGAAAAACCATATTGATTGAACTTATTTCGCTGTTTCCTCAACCTCACCGTATCTTTTCCCACTGAAGGTCACAGGGATTCCCTTGGCATTTTGGGAAGATTTAGGCTGGAAGTGAAATGGATTTAGCATGAAAATGAAAACTTAGACCTCCTCAGAGGAT
Organism: Genypterus blacodes; assembly: GCF_046128005.1. Lineage (NCBI taxonomy): Eukaryota > Metazoa > Chordata > Actinopteri > Ophidiiformes > Ophidiidae > Genypterus > Genypterus blacodes. Next base: position 7,268,970 of record NW_027466817.1, read on the forward strand.
AACAGCTTTCCTGTCAGCCACATCTATGTACTATGATTCGCGAAACCCCTCATTTTAACTGTTCTTTCGTTGGTATAATGCTCGCTTTCTCTGTAGTGATCGACTACTTTGTTTTTATGTTGTATTCATAAACAGATTTGGCTGTCTATACAATATTGGTTTTCCTGAAAAGTGTCTGGTGGAGCAGATAATGTGAACCTCAACTAGTAAAATGCTGTTTTGGTGGCTGGAGGCAATTTCCCATCCTGATTACAACATTAGTGAAGAGCAGAGCGTTTTCAGATAAATGTTAATTGGTGTTTCAGCTTCATCAAACTGTCAAAGAGACAAAAACGGATCTGGAAGAGACTGAATGATGAGGATGAGGAGGGAGAGATTCTTTGACAATTATCTGTACTTTCACGGATCTGGAACCCATTATGAACCCTCTTATGTTCCAGCAGCTGATAACTGCTTTACATTTTTAAAGTTGTATCTCTCTGAACACTTGGAAATGTATTATATTTAGAATGGCGACTAAATGCAGCTTTCAAAAAGTCAGCAAGGGTAATCATTACTAATGGAGTTGATTAAGTATTTCTCTGCAAATTTACACTAATTTTTGTTTGTTTCTACTACGTAAACTTTGCCAACTTTTAACCTTTCAAAACAAAGTCACAATGTGCTTTATTCTGGCAACCGTGACTAATACCACTGAAACACATGAAACAAACCTGCAACTGGGATAAACCACGACAAGAAGTGAGAAAGTAAAGCAGTTTTTGAATACAAAGATTATTAAAAAACAACTTGTCCCGGCTCCCCTCCTAGTGGCTCCCCTCCCTCCTCCTCTTCCTCTGTGGCTCATCTCTTTCTTCTCCATCATTCCCTCCATCTTGCTTACTCTGTCCCCCACCTCTACCTCACATCTCCCAGGCTATTCTCCTACGTCCTTCCAGCTTTCCTCCATCCATACATCAGCCCTTCACGTCTGCCCTCTCTGCCTCCGCCTGTCTAACCTCGTCCCCTTGCCTCGGTTTTACACCGCTCATCCATTTCCCCTCCTTGAACCTCCATCCCTCGCACCATCCTTTATGCTTCATGCCGTCCTCCCTCATACACCCCTGCAATGTCTCCTGCCCTCCTCTCCCCTCTCCTCTTCCTCCCTTCATCCTCTCTCCCTGACCTCTTTGCCACTTCCTCTAAGCACCATCTTCTCCTCCTGCTCTCGCTCTGACCTCTACATTGCCAGCCATCATTGTCATTTACCATGCCATCCCTCGCTCCTCTCTACTTTGCTGCTATCATGATTGTCATTACAGAAGAGGTTAAAGATCCTATCATTCCTCTGGAAGTCATCAACACATGCACTTCTGCACGGGCACATATACAGAAAGAAATTTCCATATGTACATGCTCTGCTTACTTGGTGTTACTATGTACTATCACCAGGAACTCCTTTAATTTGGACCATCCCAATTATAATTAGATCTAATCCTTAACATGGTCGACCTGAGCAGACCCAAGAACCGTGAGATGACAGACGATGGCAGCAGCTTGATGTGCCACCAACTAACGAGGAGCTTTTCTCTCAACTTGTTCCTCACATTTAGCCGGCTCGCTGATATGGAGCCTGCTCAGAGTCAGCAGAGTGTAAAACATAAAGTATATACAGACACACAGATATGAGACCTGAGGCTATACCATCTGAGCCCAACGTGATTGCACTGGAGACAAATTGGGTCCCAGGTGGGTCTTGGTTCTGAGCTCCAAATTGAGGGAAACCATGAAGATGTCAACCATTTTGTTTTTTCAAAATAAAAAAAAGATAATTTGCAATTATACTGCTACATTTTGGCATCTGTAGCTCAGAAGGAAAGAAAGACGGATTTTGCTTTTGACATTCATTGTTTTACTCTGACACTGTGTAATTGGTCATTTGCACAAATGGGCTAACATTGCCAAAAACTCTAATTAGTCAGATTAACTAGATTGCTTGTTTTTACAACGTGACCTCTGTTTTTCATTTTGTATGAAGCAGTGAAATGGTTTATATTGTGTACCATGGTGCTTATTGCATTGCATAGACTACAATGTATTCAAGTTTGACTTTAAAGTGAGACTTTTATACTTGTGTACACTGTGATGTCCGGGCTGAAACAAAATAGTCCTCAGCTGCTATTTACCTGATGTTGTAGTCAAACCTTGTGTTGAGTCTGTGTGTTTGTGGGTTAGTTTCTGTGTGTGTTCTTCCTGATGTAGTTGCAATAATAACATTTTTTGCACCGTGGTTGACAGCGTGGGCAGAAATAGCCTCTTTGTTCAGACAGACAGATAGATTCCATGGCGCTGTCTAATAATAATTCTCAGACACTGGAATGAGGCCAAATCCAGCTGACCCCATTAGAACAACCTTACAACTCATCTTGATGGGCCCTGCTACTCTTCAACAAGACACACTGACCTTTATCCAATTAATGACCATAGACTGGCAGCTTGTCTGTATACAGACAAAATGAGCAAAACTCATACATACTGTTCCTCTTTTAAAAAAAGTATTTATTTTAGTTCTTTCAAAATCAAGGAAAGATCGGTGCAAATATGGGATCAGGGTGTATAAACATTTTGAAATATTATTATTATTATTTTTTACACTTTTTAGGGTGTGTCTACTGGAACATGGATTACTATAAACTACACTGAAAAGTTTCATCTCACAGCAGGAGAAGTTTACTTCAAAAAAAACATACAAACTACAATAAGTTTAGTTTTGCTTGACTTGTATGATAATGTGTCAGCGGTTAATATGTGATCCTGGTCATTTAAAGGGGCTAGACCGGTTATGTAACTGTACATACATATGTCGGTTTAAGGCTGAAATCTAGTACAACAGCAACACACACTGTTCTTGTGGCTGATCGCATTGCTTTTCACAAACATCTGAAAGTTTCTTTCATATACGTGAAAAATGGATAAAGGAGACTGAGCAGCAGAAAAACAAGCCCAGTAGATGAGGTAGTTGAGATAATGCCAGGACATGTAACCGAGGTAATGGACAGATGAGTGAGATAGTGTCTGTCCACTGAGGTTTTGTACCTGCGACCTGATAGAATAGAGGTACTGCTCAAACTGTGTGTTTGTGTTAATGCATTATGTCTCAATGTGGACTGCCGGTCAAAGCAGATGGATGTCTGACGGAGATAAACAAGCCATTAGCCCAATTAAAAATAATATGGAATGATCAGATATCCCTTCAGGCCCTTAGGTTTTCTGTGCCCGAGTTAGTGCATTTCAAACAGTGACCTTGTGGTTATATATACACTCAGCAGTAAGTTGCGGCGCTGATAGCTGATGGCTGAGCTCCATCCCAGAGCATTGCTGAGAGGTGCAATCTCTTGATTTATGTCTTCATGCCGGAATTCGAAATATACATCATTTGGTGTTATTTTCATCCAGGGAGAGTGTTTTTGCTGCGTCCCAATGCCTTAACAAGAGTAATATAAGCTGATAACAGAAATCATCATGACATTTGTGTGAGCCTGCTGCGCCATAAAGATGCTAATGTTATTTCCCTGACAGTGAAGAAGGTAGCTGGAGGATTAGACGGACTTGTTCTGATTTTATTAGATAAAACACTGTCATTACAGAGAGAATTGGCTCGTAAAATGTGTATAGATGGGATTTGGTGCACGGATGAGGGCGTTACCACACACCCTCTGCAGAACACATTTTAAGGTGGTAACATAGAGTCTTAATGTAAAGAAACAACATTACCAACCTGTGCTGATAAAAATATACATTTACTGACCACTGTATTAGGAACATTGGTACAATCCAAATACAATCTAGCTACGCTTAATATACACTACATATAATGAAGCTTATAATGTGAAACCCCTGTTTGTTTGCACTGTCATAGGAGTGTGGATTGATTTTTGTGCCAAATTTTGCAGCAGCATTTTCCTTGTGTTATTTTTATTGTACCGCATTACAATCACAGCTGTTAGTTTGCTTCATAAACCACTTAACAACAATCCTCTCACCCACATGTTTCACTTAATGTGGAGGTTATTGCCAAAGGGATTCCAATGCTGTTACCATGGTAAACTCCGGAAATATTTGACATCATTAAGCAAAATGTTATTGCACGACAAATGGTGCTTTTCAGTGGTAATGTCACAGTGAACGATTTAGGCTAACCCTGGTTGACACTGTTGGGAGTGTTATGCTTTCTGCAGCATACACACTCCCACGCTGACACACAAACCCCTTTGACATCAAAACCCTTATAGAAAAACAACAAAGAACCGCCTACACACACTTAAGAGGCATTTACAGTTACTGTTCCCTCTTACATACACACATGCATGCACGCACCCACACATACACACAAGGGTTTTAAAGCACTATCCTGTTTGCCATTGTTTAGCTTGGGACGCCTTGAGACTTCACGGAGCTGCACTTGGGCCCTAGAGAAGAGCAGAATCTAGTGGATATCGGTAAAGGAACATCTTGTTCGAAGATGAGCTCCCCACACATTCTTTATTTCTCAGACATTAAAGATGTTGAGTGGAGTGAGAGGTGGAGACGGCAGGAATAAGAGCCTAGCACCAACTCGACACTGCAGAGGCCTGGCTCAAACACACAGACACACACATACAGGAGCTGAGAGGCAGCATCTGTCCCATTCTCTGTCTCTCTTCATTCTGCCGTGTGTGTGTGTGTGTGTGTGTGTGTGTGTGTGTGTGTGTGTGTGTGTGTGTGTGTGTGTGTGTGTGTGTGTGTGTGTGTGTGTGTGTGTGTGTGTGTGTGTGTGTGTGTATTTGAGCAGGAAGATCTGACACTACCTCCGGCTGAGAGCTCCTTCAGGCCATTCGTGGTGATAACTATCATGGGGAGGGAAATTGTATTTGTGTGTGTGTGTGTGTGTGTGTGTGAGTGCACACGCACGCACGCACACACACACACACACACACAAAGGTGGTTTATAGCAGACCGACAACCTTGTTATCCTCTGCAGGCGATTGATGAAGCTTTAGGTGTTTATCTAATATCACTGTAAACAGGTCCCCCTCACCCCCTTTGCTCAACTTTCTACTTTCTACTCCTTCTACTTCTTATTTTCCTTCTTTTTTAAGGAGAGTGGCTCCTCCATCTTCCCAAAGGGTAATTCTCCATTTCTAGCATCGATAATAATATTCTGAGATTGCTTAGTCTACATGCTCTAATTTGACTCTGCCTCTCATGTTAACATACTGGACCCTACAATATGAGATTTTACATGTGTTGTAAAAACTAAAAACATTTTTATTGTTAATTTAGTGAGTAATTTAATAGATTTTGTATTTTAATTCATAGATGAGGGCTTGTCAGGCTTGGGTGCCATTCAGTTGGCTGTTACATTACCAGCCACTGTTATTGTAATTGTAATTGTAATGTAATGTAATGTAATGTAATGTAAATGACCGTAATGTATTTGTTTGTCCTGAGCGATTTCTGTTTCTAATGGGTGAAACAAGCAAGTAAATCATAACACTGGGTAAGCTTATTGTAAATAAAATATACACAATATTGCATTTGTGAACTGAGATAGTAACCATGTGAGCCGGCAGTACATCGTCAAGTTAACTTTACATAGAATAGATCAACAGTCAAGCTGCAGTCAGATTAGTGTAATCAATGTTAAACTGAGGTGCAGTATTGTCGGGATGTTTGTCCTGTGTGAAGCATTTCAAAGTAATGCAAAGGTTGTCTTCCTCTGCTTTCCAGCAGCTCTGTATTTGCTCTCTGTGTGTGCTCCACAGGACCCTGAAAGCTCATAATTCCCTTCAAACACTAGCACCACTGGCAAAATCAACACAACCTAAGATAAGATAAGATACTTTCTTTTGTCAGATCACGTGCAATTCCACAATGTTACCACAGGTAATTTGAAATTGTTCTTGCACCCCCTACATATCACACACACAAACACATGCATTACAGAGGGGGTGCAGGGCAATATACTGTATGATTTTTAGCTGTAGTTAGCTTGTACTGACAGATACCTTTACTGCTTTTATTGAACTTACTTTTTTAAAAGCACCTAATTTTCACATTATAGACATTCCGTTTATTAAAGTAAGGCCAAGCCAGAATAAAACGACTTTCCATTTCCATGCAGTACAGCTGATAATAGAATGAATACAATGTATTTGTTACACAAGAACTTATTCACTTTTTTTGTCATCTTAAACACTTGCGGATGATAGGACTGTATCAACTTTGGTCAAAGTTGATACAAGCGCATATATAACCTGTTAAATAAGCTGTGTTTCTAATTGTAATGCGTCTAAGTAGTGTGGAAGCCCTCGGGACAAGGTCTGATTTATCTTAATATGTACCTGTCCCCAGAGCACCCTCATTACAAAGTAATTATTTCATGAGGCTAAGGGCAAAGTACTTTTCACTCACTTACTGTAAGGAGTGATGAAACTTTAACTTTAACTGCAGACTAATGGCTGTTAATGTTTTGTTCCACATGGTTAGTTATTCAGTTCACAGATGCTTACACTGGTTTAGCTCAGATGACAAGGTGGACAAAAGGGAATCCATTGGAGCACTAAATTGGAAAGAAGAAAAAGCAAACATACTGTACTTTTTTCAATGATATCACACTTTTCTATCACTATGAACATAGTAGATCTTCATTTATTTCATACAGCAGTGACACAAGTTGAAGGGAAATTCTCTACACAAAACGACTTGGAAGTGGCTACATGATTGATGTGTTAAGTATCCTTTTGCAACATGTCTTTATAGGAAGTGTCAAAACAGTTGGCTGAAGTCCCTGTACTTGGACAAAGAAACTTAAACAGAGTCGATTGGCTATCTGGGTTGAAAGCACTTAACCACAGGCAGTAAAACACAGTTTTGGCAACCAAACCAATACCAACAAAGACTTAAATCGATAAAAAAGGTGTTTAGGACTAACCGCAGTGAAACAAAAGTGGGTTCCATCTTACCTTCGTATCTGGAAAGGGGAATGTTCACAAGCACAAAGGAGAAATATGTCAGGTCATACATGACTTCTTCTGTGTTCAGGAGAAGATTTAATCCTCGGCTCTGTGAAGTGATGTGTATCCATTACAGGCAGTACATCTCTTCACTGTTGAGAACATGTGGTGAATATCAATACCATCCCATCAACACAACATGTTTCATATCCATTTGTCAGCTCAGTCTTAAAGATGCATAACATTAACGTTGACATTTTAACTGTTGGAGGGTTTCATTACATTACATAACATTACGATCAATTGGCAGATGCTTTTATCCAAAGCGACTTACATTACATTACCACCCTTCGCAGAGGGGGGAGCAATTGAGGGTTCGGTGCCTTGCCCAGGGGCACCTCGGCAGGGACTCAAACCGGCGACCCTTCGGTTCCCAGGCGGCAGCACTACCCACTGAGCTACTGCCTTTCCTCTGATGAAACACTTAAATGATACATGGTTTGATCATCTGGATACAAGCATATATTGAACCGATCTAAATCTGCATTAATCACAAGAAAATCAACAAAGTCATCTCATATGTAAAATATATTTCACAGATATTTTTTCAAATTGTTCGATAAATGTGTCAGTCTTCCTTTCTGTTGGACTGACAGGTTAGTGTGTCTCACTAGAATTTAGCATCTAGCACAGGGGTGGGGAACCTTTTTCCTATCGCGGGCCATTTCGATGTTGCCATCAGCCCTCAGGGGTCATACACGTTTCGAAATTGTCTGGTCGCGGGCCGAATCACGGGGGCGAATTGCAGCCGGGCGGGCCGGATCGCTGGATCTGCTTGCGGGCCTGACCAAACCGCCGGAGGTTCCCCATCCCTGATCTAGCTGGTAGACAAATACTGCTTTGCATCTTCTAGCTGGATGGTATCTGGTTGAATTGAATTTCTCAGAAACAACAGTGTCAGTGTTGTCTTATTACTGCATCCAAAATTAATTTCTCTGATCATTAGGTAATAGGCTTTATTTGTTTACATGTGCTCAGGAAGCTGGAGCATCTGTCAGCAGGGTGTTGAAAGGTCCCATAAAACCCCAATTAACGGTCTTAGACTGACACCAAGTATAGGCTGTTGTTGCTTGTTGGGATAGCAGATCAATAACACACACTCTCTGCTCCTGGCTAGCAGCCATTTTTATCAGTGCTTATACACTTATCAGACTAAAACTAAACCTTGATGTTCTTCAGCATATGCCTGAGTCTATACTCTGATCCATTAATGTGTTTGTGATGGAGGTGGGGGGGCTCATAAAGCCAACTCACGTTCAATGAGTCTTTTATGGATAGGCAAATAGCCCCCGCCCCCTCACTCCCATAAGTCTTTAACCATGATGTACCTCTTGGCTGTCGTCCAATGATCATTTGGCCCAACAGCTCTCAATAATCAGCTCACCCTTAAATAACAAGAAAGGTGTAATATTAGCTGTCATTGATATTGCTTATCTGTCTGTCTGTCTGTCTGTCTGTCTGTCTGTCTGTCTGTCTGTCTGTGGTCTGTCCTGTGGAGCTTCAGCTAGATGGATGGATCAGTCACACTGATTAATGAATGGACTTGCGAAATGATAAATGAAAGGATAAATGATGGATGTGGATGGAATGTGGAAAGTTTTTAGTAGCTGACGAGTCAAATGGATGACCACAGCAGGTAATTTGTGTCATATCGTTACTTATGTATCTATACACACATACCGACAACCTCAGCTGTGTAGTATTGGATAGAGGGAGTGAGAGGATATGGGATTACGACGTTAAGGAGGAGAAAGGAGAGGGAAAACAATAAAAGTAACTGCAGCATTAAAGGGTAAGGGCTGTATGGATGGCCAGAGAGAGAAGGAGGGACAGAAGGGGATATCTGAAGGAGGGGGAAGAAAAAAAGAGCAAGGTTGTGTGATTGCGTTCCTGTGGTCCGTTGTGCTGTTATTCATGATTGTATATTAACAGAAATGTTTCATTGTCCAACATGGAAACTATTGATTCTGCTTTGCACACAATTTGGGAAGATCCATTATTGGTGACGCCCAGGGTTCAGACACTGTATGACACAGATTATACTGAAACCCAGACGCAATGACCAGCAGCCACCATGGTGCTGCGACTGTAAGCTTTGTTTGGTCTGATGCAGCACCTCAGCAAAGTAACCTTTAGTGCTGCACTCACAACTAAACAAACCTCTGAACAAATGTTTCTGCCCAACTCTGCCCCCTGCTAAGGTTCGGAACTTCGACTATGGAGCCAAAACCACTATTTCTAGGAGTGACCCAACCACACACCTCTTTATTACCCTAGGCCTAGAGAGAGAGAGAGAGAGAGAGAGAGAGAGAGAGCGAGCACCTTGTTTTATTAAATGTGGGCCGTCTACCAAACGTGTAATCATGGTTGTATTATTTTCAACAAATTGATAAGAAAACAACATCATTGATAACAAATTAATATCACACTAAAGGGGAAGGTTCCTCCCAATGTCTGTCCCCAATCTAAATCTATCCGACTGCCCCAGGGCTGCTGTGTTCCCAAATGACTCCAAACCGCCGAGTCGGTTGGTAGTCATACACTGAAGACTTTTTTATCAACAGAGTGGATCTATGGCTTTGACCTGCTCTCTCCACACACCACTAATCACATTTGGCTTTCATGTTCCTTTCCAATTCTCCAATTACGCCACTGTAGCAGAACCAGAGCTGACTCTGCTCTTACTGTCATCCAAAGTGTGTGTGTGTGTGTGTTTTTATGGGGGCAGGTATGCACAGTAGGTTTTAGGGAGTTCTTTCAGTGAATGTCTTTTTATCCGTTTGTCAACTTGTGTCAGTGTTTGCGTATAAAGTAAAACAAATGAAATGTTCTTGTAGCCTAACCTGTAGGAAAGAAAGGAAACGTGTGTGACAGAGATACAGAGATCTCTCTCTCTCCCCCTCTGTAAGTCCTTTATTTCACTGCCCTCTTTCTATCTCAAACCTGAGAAAACCCTCAATTTTGTGCGTCTTCTTCAGCACTTTGGTGTGTCTGGCAGCTTCCACTTCTTCTCTCGTTTATCACCCATGTCATCTTTCCCTACCTCTCGATCTACTACTCACTTTCTGCCTCTTCCTGCTTTTTCTATGTTTATCCTCTATCCAAACCCTCTTTTACTGTAACTGTCTCGGTTATCTTCTTTCTCTCTCTTTGGGACTGAGAAATAATCATTTTGGGCAGATCTCCTCCTCAGCACAGTGATTGCAGACAAGGCAGGTCTTTTCCAGTCGTCTAATCACTATTTTGCTCCGTTTCTGTCTGTCCCTCCAAATTTTCAATCAGAGCTCCTACTTGATTATTATCATTACTGTTAGATTATGACTGTACTTTGGCAGGGGGAATCGTCTCAGTTTAAAATGTCCACTGGCAGGGATGAAGTCTCACACATGCACACACATACACACAGACAACCAAATCTCTCTCCTACAATATCTCTCTCTCCTGCAGCTAATTACAACAGAGGACTTAATAGGACATATCTCGAGATTTATAGGTGTTCCCCCTTTATCCTAATGAAAGAAACCACACGGACAACTTATGCTGGTTAATAGAAGATATCTGGTATGCAAGCTCGCACATGTGTCCACACTGCACACACACAAAAAAAGGTGCAAGTGTGTGTTTGTGTACACTACACACATATAATTTTGGGTCGTTTTTCTATTAGTGAAGGAGTTGACTAATCCCTGTTTCAGATGAAAAGAGCATAATCTGCCTCTTTGTTGTGTTTTTCATGTGTGCTTACATATGTGTACAAATGTGTGTGTGTGTGTGTGTGTGTGTGTGTGTGTGTGTGTGTGTCTCTGTGTGTTTGGACCAGAACAGCCAGATATTTCCTAGCACACAATATAGTAAAAATAGCCCATTGTTCTTGTGCAATTCAACCCAAAAACAAAACAACGTACAGCACAAAACAAAGATTAGAGCTAGCGACTGGAGCTAGTGCTGCTGTACTGCCAGGAGGGAGACCAAACGGAAACAAAACAAAAAAACAAAACCAAATAACAAACCAAATGTTGACTTATGCTAATTTTCAGTGGCAAACGTTGTGAAAAGTATGAAGAGTTTTATTAAATGTGGCTAAATGTAGTCAGGGGACCTGGTGATGATGATGACGATGATGATGATGATGAGGATGATGCTGATGATGGTAACGGTAGCTGCTATGGCACCATACACAGCAGTTGAGGTGCAGCCTCCTCGTGCCACACTTCACTGCAACAGCCATGCCAATGACTTTGATTCTAGGAAACAAAGAAAGAGGTTTGTTTTCTCATTTGTTACATGAAGTCGCCTTCACATTTGCTCGATTTAACTCTGATTCAACTGAGACGCCATCTGGCCACCAGTGTATATTCCTGGTCACCAGCCAAGGCACCTTCACCCAGCTTTACCATCCCTCTATTGACGCAAAGAGCTTTTATGTTTCAGCCTTTCTGGTTGTTTGATCTGTAAGTCAAAGTAACTTAATGTCCTTTTGACCACTCTAGGTTTCTGAGGAAATTACTTTGAGTCTTATCTGATTTGGCAATTCAGGCCAATGATGACTTATGACCATTTACTAGTTCCTATTTTTATTAACAAAGTGTAGGTGTTGCGATTTTCTGACAGAACAGACATTGTACATGCTTAACACTTTTTAAAAGATTTGTTAAAGCATTTTGCCTGATTCAAGCCATTTCAACAACTTTGCAGTATTGGATTGACAGTGATTAAATGCCTTATTCCCAATCCGGTTGCTACACCCTCACCGTATGCACCTGAAACAAACCATTTTTAAAATCAGTTTGACACCTTTAACACAAGTATACATGCATAAATGCAGAAAAGTCATAGTTGCATAGTTTGCCACAGTTTGATGCAAACATAGGCAGATATTCGCTCACACATTCGCTCACACATTCGCTCACTCCGGCCCGGCCGCAATTCGGCCCGCCCGACCCGCGATTCTTCCAGCCCGGCCAGTCCGCGGCAGATCGCTCCACAAATTTCGAAGTGGCCCCCCTTTTATAGTCTTACACTTTTACACTTTTAGGTTCTTGTGAAAGTGTAAATGTGTGAGCCGTCAGTTTAAAGTTGACCCAATTCGAACTTCGCGGCAGTGGGGGGCATCCAATCTGACCAGGCAAACAGCTGCTTCATACTGACCTGTCAAATAGACTTGCAAGTGGTCATTGGTGGTCATAGCTCCTGAACCAACCGAAACTCTGCCTTGCTGTGAGGATATTCTGCACCCACGCACTCCTCTTGATTGTTGTCTTCATATCATGAAAATACCAAAACATCAGTTGAAACATCATGCCTGCTATTTTTCTTGCTCTGTGTCTGCCCTTCTCTTGCTTTTGATATTTCAACAGATGTTTTCTAACGTACACACACTTAATGAAATACACAAACAGAGCTATCTAGAGAACAAATAAACACATTTGTACATGAACCAGTAACAGCAGGTCAGTCTGGAGTGTGAGACACAGCATCAATCTGTGGGATACATTAAAGACATTGATTCTCGTGCTTTAAGCTCCCAAACTGTATCAGTTGGTATTGACTTTTAGAAGAATCCAATGTGTAATAGCCAGAGGTTAGAGGTCAGCAGGTAGACCTGCTGCTTGGAGGGCTCAGAGTGAGGCTAAAGACCAGCGTCAGCAGATATCTACCCTGCTTACTTGCTTTCACCTGCACACTACATCCTAAATGCCTCTGACCTCCCTGTGGTGAGGGCCAACAAGAAGTGGGATTTCCCTTTGGTGTTTACTATATTGAAGGTTTTCCAGTATTAATTGACTGAGAGAGAAGTGAGTCTTTCTTCATTTATTCAAGCATACAGCAGGGAAAATGAAGCAGCAACGAGAAAAACAGTCAGTGTGTGTCAAGTTGAGTGTGAATGAAAAGGAGCATCTGTGTTTGTCCCTGAATGATTAAAGATTTCCATTGTTTTTTCCATATTTAGTTTATGAGAGAGAATGGCTGAGCCTTGAATCATGTTCTTTTTCCATCCACAGATATTAAACTGCCTGTGTGTTATTTCCTACTTCTTGGCTTTGGAAGTAAGTTTTGTGCTTATGTCCAATTGCAGGCGCTGGCACATCACTTAAGTAGTTCTAGTTTGGAGGCTCAAGAGTACTTTTCCTCTTCAACATTTCAGTACTTATGGCATCATTACAATTATCTGACAGCTGCAGTTACCGCTGTAGTTGCTGTAATTACAATGTATTTACAATGTACATTGGATACTGGATCCTGTGTTCCTTCTTTCCTCCCTGCTTTTGTTTGAGTGCTTCTTTTCACCTCCCCTTTCATTCTCTTTCCCTCTGTCTTCCTTAATTGTTTTACTTGCTTCCTTCCTTTTGTATTTTAATCCATCCTTCTTTCTTCCTTTATTTTCGTCATTTATTATTTCTCTCGATGTTTATTTCCCTTCAATTTTTGTTTCGGTTGCTTTCATTTCTGGACATTGTATTCATTTGTTGGCTGCTAGTATTTGTTTACTTTTACTTCAGTAAATGTTATTAGATAAATTTTACTAGTAATGGACATTTTTACTTGGGAACTTCATTGTTACTTTGAGTCCTTCTGACAGCAATGCCAATATACATCAAGAAAGAGGGAGAGACAGAGAGAGAGAGAGAGAGAGCGAGAGGTATACAGTATAAATATAGTAAAGCCTGGAGGCCTGACGAGGTGTGTTTTCCCTGCTTCATACTTTATACATAACCACATGCAAACACAACACACACACGCAGAGGTGGCTTATTGTTAGTAGATGAGTGTTATTTTTCGGCAGAGGCTCAGCAGATCAAGTGGGAGCTCACATCAGTGCGAGTCTCTCAGTCAGTCGAGTAAAACATAAAACACAGCAGCAGTTTCAACACTGGTGGCAAACTGCATCACATGTCCACAGTCCCTCACTCATAATTGACTGTTACTGGCCTCTTTTGGTGTTTACTTTGAAACAGACATTAGTACAGTATTTCCCTATTTTCATGTCGGCTAAGCTCTTTACAAAAAATGTATTCAGATCTCTCAAAGAAAAGTAAATCCGAAGCAACTGGACTTGCAAGTCTCCATCTACATCAATCAGCTATTGAATTTCAGTGGTATAAAATCTGGTTAACTACATTTGACTCCCTTGTGTTACTTATCAATTAATTTCATATGTTTCATATGTTTCACACATTCTATTTCAGACGGTACAAGAAAAACAATGTCCACATAAAACCATTCATCAAAAATGTTATTGTTTACCCCCCCACACACACAGACACACACACAGACTTGCATATGTCATGACAGTCTGTAGGATCAACACGATAACGTAGATGTGGAGGCATTTTCAGACATATTTGTGGTTGTCAATGGTTTTGTTGCGGCAGTTGAGGCAGTACTTTGCAAAAGGTATCTGTCATTTCTTGAGGGTGTGTAAAACCAAAGCTTCAAACAAATGAAAGATAAACATGGCAGCCATAATGTATGCTTATCTAGTTCTGTAACTAGTATAATCTTGCCGTAGTGTTCATGTCAGTAATATCTGAAGCAGCATCAGTAGCATGAGTAGCAGTCATTAAAGTTTTGGTAACAGCAGTAGCAACATAGTAGTGCAAAAAATATTCTCACAATCCCTTTGGTGTCCACATGCATTGTGTCAGTTTTCATTTCCTTTACACAAACAGCTTTCACGCACTCACTCCTAACAGGTGGCTCTTCTTTGATGTGAATGTGACAAACTGAAATGAAATAAAAAGATGATCTCAGAAAGAAGCATAGAAACAAACAGTGTAACCTGAACTCTCCATACTGTCAATTCACCACACTAAGTCTTTTCCAGCTCACTCCTTCCTACTCTCTTTCTCTCTCTCTCTCTCTCTCTCCGCTCTTCCAATCAAAATCAATTGGCAGTTCCCTATAATGAGGTACACTTTCGGTTGCTATGGTAGCAGCGTGTCCGAGACTCTTTCTGTATTTCTTTCTTATGTCCTCCTACTCCTTTTTTTCCAACTTCCCCTGATCATAAGCCATAACAATTCTGTAACTGATGCTACAGCTCATACATTACTATGTACACACAACTTAATTTTAGTTGCTTAAATCTTTCACATCTCCTTTCTTTCTCCCTTTCCTCCTCCTCATCTGCTACTCTTTACATCCCCTGGTCTTGTCTTCTCTGTTTTCCAGGCAAGCTGTAGTGTTGAGCATTTGAGCCAGAAAATGACTTGATGACTTAATGGAATGACACATACAGTAAAAACGTACTTTTTTACATTTATTATGCAAACATACACTTATCTGCATTCTTTACACACACATAGGTACACATTTGGCCAAAGAAGAACAAAAAAGTATGGCGGCTCAGAGAGAGATTTGCTCTGCTGCACCCTCCGTTTCTTCTTCATTTGCCAACACAATTCCACAATTGATACTGTCTCAATAGAGATTACTGTGAGGGATTAAAGTTGTGATGCGGTGCACTTTACTATCTCTCCCTGACTTTTTTAGCTACCCACAATGCCATTTCTCTGTTACACCTGAAGAAGAACAATAGCAGAACAAGCCTGTGTGCTCACACACACACACACACACACAGACACACGCCCCCTTCAGTGAGGCAGAGGTACTGGCTGCCTCCCCTCCTGCTTTTTCACTGCAGCGTTATGTCAGATCAGCAAGACTAGTAACAAGTCGGTCTGTAAGTGAACGGGTGCCGAGCCTGAGAGAGCTCCTGTGTCCTTAATGCGTGCATTGCTCACTGAAAGATCAGGAAAAAAATTGTTTTAAAAAGTAGCCCCTGTTGAAGACCTCTGATTTAAAGTGTTCCGGTATTGGAGTCGCCATTTTCATATTTATAGAAAATAGCTGATTCAGGGTTATGGCCAATCACTTAAATCCTCTTTACCTGTTCTCTCTCTCCTGTTTGCTCTCATCTGCTGCTAAAACCTTCGCACCCCTCCGCTGTCAATCTACATCAACTTCATTCTCCCCTCTCCTCTCCTCTCCTCTCCTCTCCTCTGCTCATTTTAAAAAGTTTAAAACAATGCAGTAAAGAGCGACTCTATCTCTTTCAAGCTTAGAGAGATGTAAGGTATGTACATATATAGATATGTATGTATCTGTGAAGGCTCATCTCAGTAATCCAGGTAAACAATTACTAGGAGATTTAGCGCAATTCCAGACTACTGATATCACTTAAATGAAAGTCACTCCATCACTTTTAAGTCATTATGTTTCATCCTCTGGGAACCATGAGTTTCTTTGGCAAATATTCTGACAATTGTTTCCATTTTAACTTGTGTTACAATGGCAAAAGAAGCAGTGGCAGCCATGACAGTAGAGATGGTATGCAAGTTGTAACATCCCAGCGTGCTTGATCAGCTTCTCTGCTGTCAGCCATTTTTCAGGTTGTCATATTTGCACTGTTGCTGATGTGACAAAAGTTGACAGTCATGTCCCCACGATTTCTGCAGATAAAATAAGATAATCCTTTATTCGTCCCACAATGGGGAAATTCACATTGTTACAGCAGCAAAGGGGATAGTTCAAAACAATAAAGGGCAACAGTCCAACAATACAACTGACAACAAACACCTAGCAACCAGCAAAGTTAAAACATCTCTTTAATGTTTGTACATGCCACTGTTGTCAAGGTCATGGGATGGCAACGTTTATCAAGAGTTTAATATTGTCTTGTTGATAAACATATTTACACAATATTGTAAAACTAATGTGTTTCTTACTCACTGATATAATTGATCTGGTCTAATGAAGCAGACAAAGCAGCCCATCATATGAAACAAATGTCCCTTTTCTCTTACATTATTCTCCCCATTTCATCGTCTCTAACTGTCCTTGTCTCCTGATGTACGTACGTGGGTTTTACATCACGGACTCCCATCTAGGACAGGCTTGTGATGCCTCATGAGAGACTTGGCTAACTGAGCTAAACTATTCCTCATTGACTCCCCTGTGGATGTACCAACTCCTCTGAGCTCACTCCTTATGCCACTCGTGTGACCAACATAAGCCTCCTGAGGCCTGTCAGCAGTATTGATGGTGTCTGTTTCACACATGACCTCTGACAGGATTCAAAACCCATCTGGAACTTCTTCACTGAAAACAGATCAACCACCTGGCAGGACTCGGAGGAAGGCCAGCGTGTGGGATTGGCCAACTTGATAATGACCTGGAGCCCCGGGCTAACCTGGTGTCCCCACTGTGCCGAGGTTTTTCCATTTCTTTTCCAGTCTTTCATTATGAATACTGAACAGTTTGTGCCTTTTTAAACTAGTTCATTATTTCCAGGTCGATTTGTCAAAGGTTAGTCCTTCACTGATCATTAGTGGGCTTTTTGTGTATTGCTGTGGACAATAACGCTAAGCTCCCAAACTTATTTAGGTTATGTCGTTTCTCAATGAATGTTAATACTTGTGCTTCCTCCAAATCACATGGAGCCACTAGCCGGTTCTCGTTTGGAAAGCAGCCAGTGTAGTTGCATGCACGTTGACCCAAGCGCAGATTCACAGATACAATATTTATTAATAACGGGCAGAAGTGTCCAGAGGAGCGGGCAAGAGGCGGTGTCGGGTGTAGGTCCGAGGGATGGAGACGGGAGGCGAGGTCAGGCACAGCCGTGGGTCGATGCACAGGGGCGGGAGACAGAAGACGTGGTCAGGTTCAGGCGGAGGTCCTAGGTCGGGTGCACAGGAAAACACTGTGAAGGGAGAGAGAGATACTGCCACGGCGGACACGAGGGAGCGGGAACAGTAACATAAGGTAACAATCGGCCCAAGAACACATGGAACACAGGGGTATATACTGTATACACACCAGACAGGGGAGGAGACAACGAGACACAGGTGAACCACATTAGGAAGACAGGTAATCACCATGATGGGAAACACATGAGGGTAGGAAGTAAAGACACTAGGAACATGGACAAGACAGAGTTTCAAAATATCACACAAGAGACATACCGTGACACACGTTAAACATTTGTGTTTGCAGTTTGCGTGTCTATCCAACACAACCCTATAATATATAGTTTATAAGTGTGTATAGAGAATGGATGGATGATGGATGTGCCAGTATTGACAATTTTGTATTTTCTTCTCATAAGATGTGTTATTTATTGTTATTATTGTAACTAAAATTTATATTATTATTTATTCAAGTTAGTTGAGGGAGAGAGGGTTGGATTCTATCCCTGACTAAATGTGCAGACTTGTGGTGCGTTAGTTTAGTTTGTTGCCAAATGGTAGGTTAATTAACTGAGTGTCAGCAGCAGTGCGATTTCATGCTACAGAGCATCTTCATAGAGGCTCTAATGTTTAACCATATTTAATCTGAAGAGGGTGACATTTGTTAGTGCAGAATAATTGAAGGGAAAGGTCAGACATGTTTTGCTTTTGCTGTATTAATTTTCAAGACATATGCAGTTTGTACACTACCGACTGGGTGGGAGCTCAATCACATGGAAGTGCTTTTCTTCATTGTGGCTTGAAAACAGACCATTCTTCTGGACAATTCATACACTGTAAACCAAGGTAAATGGCACATTTCCCTAAAATTGATGCTGTGTGGTCTGTGAGTTCATCTGTTTAAGGTCTCAGGCTTCTCCCCAGTCACTGACATCCAGTCTGCTGTGCAGAGTTTTCATCCCTGATCAGATTATGGCGAAGCGTCTGAGTCAGATAGCTGCTTTCCTCTCCTCTCCCAACTCAATCTGATGTAGAAACTCACTCAGGCCACCTCAGGCCAGAGAGAGAGAGAGAGAGAGAGAGAGAGAGAGAGAGAGAGAGAGAGAGAGAGAGAGAGAGAGAGAGAGAGAGAGAGAGAGAGAGAGAGAGAGAGAGAGAGAGAGAGAGAGAGAGAGAGAGAGAGAGAGAGGGCTATGTATGAAGAAGAGACAGTAGAAAACAACACAATGAATCTGACACACACACCTTGGTGCTTTCACAGCCACGGCATGCACCAGTCACGCTGAGCTGACACACATACTCTTCTGTTCACGTACATGCATGCACAAACATGTGCATACACACCATACACCCACAGGTCCATGGGATAGGCTCCAGCCCTGACCTGGAATAGGATAAGCAGATATAGAGAATGGTGGCTGGACGGATTGATGGATTTAGTAGGTAGAAGCTTTGGTAGTGGGATGCTGCGGGTGATAGGAAGTGTCAGTGCAGAGTCTGTCATGGACTGCTTAGCTGACAGAGAGACACTAGAAAGGAAAAATCCTTTCTACTGTCTCCCTGTCAGCGGGTGGGATTTGGTTTGATGGGAGGGAGGCCTGGAGAGGGAGAGATGGAGACAGATAGAGTGTGGGAAAAGGCAAGACCAAAGTGGAATGTGTGACAAAAGAAACATTGCGACATAACAACACACCATCAATTTAACCAAATGGATTTGATGGAGCGGATTTGTTAAAAACAGTGCATAATGCATAGATTTGACCTATTACGTCAGGTAATTGGTTGAGTATGTTTTGACGAGTTGACGAGTACAGCAGTGTAGACAGACGGTGGTTTGAAGTACGACAACACATTTCAGCAGATGTTCTGTGTCTATAATAAAATAATATATTATATATCGTAATTGACAATTTATAGATTCAGGATAGCAAAGATGGGATAGAAACAGAAGAGATGTGACAGAGAAAGAGACAGGGAGGGAGTGGTGCGAATGAGAGACAGTGTTGGGGTATTGTGAAAAGAGACATCAGTGTGATAAAAAGGAAACGGACAAAGAGGAGGAGAGGATGATGGGAGTAGAGGTGAAAAGGTTGCAGCACTTAGCACTTATCCCCTGCAACAGCCCATTAGTTTATGCAAGCGCTCGGTTTATCCAGTCATGCTGCATTAGGAAAGGAAGAACGAGATGTGAGGAGAAAAGAAGAAGAGGTGGGGGCAGAGAGTAAGAAAGTTTTAGAGGGGGGGGCAGCAATGTATGGAAGAAGTGATGAAGACGGAGGCCGGTAATCTATTATACACACATACACACAATAGTGAGTCTGTGAAATAGCCTACAGCCTGTAACATTTAATTCAGGGGACACATGAGTGTATTAATGTAGCAACACTGGATGCATTTCGCTGTTTGTACTCAGCACTTAAATGACCCTGTGGTTCATTATGAGCAAATGTAACAGCAACATCTAAAGAGAGCAGCGTGTTCGTCTCGTTCACCGGGTTGTTTATCTCATCTGTCTGTTCAATGCATGAGCCATGTTTGCCTTTTCTGCTGCACTCAGCTAAATGGGTCATAGACATAAAGAATAATACACAAGGATTTTGCCTTTTTTTTAAACGACTGTAGTGGCTGATTTACTTGAAAATTACTATTATTTAACTTATTATTAATTTATTTTACAATCTCAATCCAATATATTTTGACAAAAGTTAAAAAACATATTTTCATAACTTGAATATGTTGATTTACCAGCATCTTCTAACAATACACCATATTAACTTTAATCAGAAATTACAAACACAAATAGTCTAGGTAAGGAGCTGCTTATTAATATGTTTTTAAAGGGATTTATTAACCCCCCCACCCCCCTCCCGGTCAGACGCAGCGCCCGGTCACACTCCCCCCCGCCCGCCCGTCAGCCCAGTCAAATTTCAAAAGTAAATGTGGCCCATGAGCAAAAACAATTGCACAGCCCTGGTCAAGAGGGAGTGTCCGACAGAGAGATACAGTAGTTTGTGTGTACTTAGGCGGTCCACTCATTTGCTCGTCCAAATGCTAATGCTTTCTTGTATCAGCACTTCTGTTATTTACTTCTTTACTTGTACTCAAAACTTTACACCATCATCAGCATAAAACCTCTCCATGCTGCATGCCATTAGCCAGTATAGCAACCTTTAAAAGGAAAGTCACACAATAATAGCCTATTATCCTCTCCTTTAATCCATACCTCCCTGTTGCACACTTACATCACTTAGCATTAAAGCCTGCTTGAACTTCTTAGAGATCCCTTAATGTTCATGCTACTTTATGAAAGACTGTACACAGACTGACAGCACATTCTGTGTCAATATGACATGTGAGATGACGCAGCAAACTAGAGCAGAAAACTATAACCAGTCTGAATGATGCTGAAGCTATGACCAGCAATAGGGTTTTACTGAATTGATGGGTATTCCAGAAGGAATGGCAGTGAATCTATGACTGTTTTATCCCCTATAATTTAGTTCAGAGCAGAAAACTATGAACTATAAACTGCTGCTTATATTAGCCTTCACATTTGATTGAAAAGGAAGCATGGAAGCTCATGATGATGGTCAGCAGAAAGTGATCTGGCTAACAATCTAAATGAAGTTGCTCTCGTGCAGCACAGACAGCTTGAGCCATCTGTCGCTACTGACTTATGATCCTGTGTATGACAGAGCATCACCCAGACGGTTTCATCACTGCAGGGCATTTCACCCGCTGCCATTTATTCATTTACTGTGGTCCTTAATCCTAAAGCATGCCACATCTGACCAGAAACCGGAAACACTGGAAACACTAGGCTGAATGTTAACCTTGGATCCTTATTGTAATTTAACTAATTCAATTTTTCAAATCCCGCCCATTGAGAAGAAACATACACAACCCACAGCGGACACACAAACGCATGAGCGGGTGACCTATGTAATATAAGTGATGCTATGGTGAGATCAAAGCAGCTTGTCTGCCAAGTAGTCCAATTTCATTCAGAGCCAGACAGCCTGAGACGGCTTTTGATAATCTGCACTGTCTGATGAGATTTTCACTGCTATAACCCTGGGAAAAGGAGAGGGGAGGAAGGGAAAGGGCAAGAGTGGAGAGAAGGAAAAAGAGGAGAAAAGGAGGTAAATGAGACGAGAATTTGGCCGTTGTATTAACTGTACAGGAGAAAGGGGTAAAGACGATACACACAGGATAAGAACAAGGAAAAAGGGTAAGAGTGGGAGAGAGGGAGAGGGGGTAGTTTACTCAGTATCCGTAGTGTTTATGATTCCCTCTCTCTCTCTCTCTCTCTCTCTCTCTCTCTCTCTCTCTCTTGGCATCTTTGCTCTCCAGCACTCTAATCTCCATCACCATCTATCAGAATTATAACCTCGCCGCTCATTGTCTCGGTGTGTTTAAGTCGTCTATCAGACATTTGATAAATCAAAACTCATTTCTGTAATTTATTCTGCTGTTGTTGCTTCCATTCCACTGTGATGACATTCATTTGTCAGCTGCCTCTGCATCGTTTAAGGGGAATACATTTGCCTGCAAGTTTCTTGACTTGAACATTTTGAGAAATGTAGAATGGGAAAGTAAAATGAGAATGAGCTGTTGTGATGTGATGACATAGTATTTGAATGTAAACTTTCTCTGCGTGTCAATTTCCTCTCCTTCTCTGGCAGTTTCTGTCAGACTTGGAATGGAAAATGATGTTTAGTTTTGTTTCATTTCATAACTGACAGAAAAATATTCTACAACTTTAAAGGTATTCCCCTCCAGAAGAATCACTGTTACTGCAAATGACTCTGTTGTGAGTGCCCCTGAGCAAGGCACCAAAACCCTCAATTGCTCCCCCCTCTGCGAAGGGTGGTAATGTAATGTAATGTAAGTCGCTTTGGATAAAAGCGTCTGCCAAATGATCGTAATGTAATGTAATGTAATGTTGCTTCAAGAAATGTTTCAAATGTGGAATTTTGCTCTCTTTCCAGGATTCAAGTCTGGCCATCTGGTGACAGAAAGGTACGTGTTTTATTTTACAATTTCTTAAAATTAATTACAAATCGAACACACAGAATAGTTAATACTGACCACCGGGCACCATAGGAAACATGGAGTAACAGACTGCACACCATAACTAATTTTGCTTGTTAGACCGACAAACATACTGCTTTATATCAAAATCGAGTTTAAGTATGTGGTTATCTAATTGTATCTAAATATGTAAGGCTACTTGTGCTTGTAGTTAGACTTTTGGGAGGCCGCTGTACTTTAGGTGTGGCAGGGAAATAGAACCGGCTAAATAAATGGCAGCTAATAAAACACATTTTAATTTTTAAGATTTTTAATTGAAATAAGGATCAGGCAAGTTTTCATTTGAAGAAGGTGAAAAGAGGTGGTCGGGTGGGTGATGGATGGATGGAAGGATATTTGGAAGAAGGTATAAGTGAAAGATAAATGAATAAATGATGTTGAAGAAATAGAGGGGTGTTGCCTATAAGTGATGAAAGAGAAATATTAAGAATTGGCAGAGATGCATGATGGGATCACACAGGTGCGAGTTGTGGGGTCAGGTGTTGAAGAAGGAATGGTCCTTCTTCAACACCTGACCCCACAACACTCATACACACAGACACACTCCCAGCACACAGGCTTACTTTAAGTCCTTCTGAGACAACACACGCACAAACACACCTTTGTGCACACATACTGGCCCACCCATTCACTAATGGAGCTACCACTTATCTAACTTGCTGACCTCCCTTTAGCCACTGACAGCCCAATATCTGTCTGAATAATGGATGTCCAAACACTATCAGATTATAGTGGACATTATCTGTAAATGGGGGCACAGTAATGACAGCACATGCTCGGTCTGATCACAATGAACCTGCCACATTCTATTATCAGCAAGTGAAAATACGGTCATTCATCCATGCTCATCTGCTGTGGGATTCAAACAGGCTTATCCGCCACCAGTGGGACACAGCGGACAAATAAGGTTGGACAATGAGCTTTCTTTGTGAGCAACTGATGCAGGTGTGCTTTGTCATGACAAGGTTGATTAATGCGGATGCAATCTGATTGACACTTCCACACATCAGCAGGAGCTTCAGTGATGATGCTCTTTCAGCTGGCAGCTATGGCATGGCTGAGAAATACTTTCATTTAATTGTTAATCAAATATTTTGATGACATTGTTAATCGAGACCTCAACAGACTTGGGATTGATGTTGTGATCGTTGTTGTTGCGATCGCCCTCTGCTGGGTGAAACTTGATGGTATCAGTGTCCGCTCCACATAAAGTTCCAACACTTTTAGTATTCAGAAATTTCCCTAGAAATCATGATGAGGACATCAATGATGATTATATTGTATATTGTGACCTTTTGGCAAATGATACTGCCCAATACAAGTGCAATCCACTCTGGACAGCTGTGCAATGTCCACATGTCTGCAAAGTACATTTGTTTTTTATATCTATTCTTCCTTGTGCCACTCATTATTCACACCCATGCAGGGGTTGGGATTCAAGTCAGTAGACTAATGGTAATTTAGATCAGCAATGCTTTTAACAGCTGGCTTATTACTGTATCAACACATTCTGGCGTTGCCACTGCGGGACAACGTATTCCAATTCAGTCACGTCTAATTTGTAATTCAGCCATGACAAAAGCATCTGTGTGCATATGGTGCTCCAACTATGGCTATGATTAATATGATTATTATTTTGTAATGTGGTATTGTCCCTGTTGTCTTGTCACAAAATATGGAGATTTACTGTACGAAAGCTCTCATTTCACACTTACAATGTGGAGCCCAATAGACTGGTGCTCTGCCGAAAATGTGCTGCTCAAGTTCATTATCTTGATTACCACGATTTAGCTGTGTGCAGATGACTATTTTTGCCATAAATCGGGCAGTTATTCAAACTTTTGTAAACAGTTTGTTTGGCCCCCATATTGCAGTTAGACCATCAAAATCACAGGTAATGATGAGCTTAATTGCAGAGCATATTCATTTTCTTCAGTTTATATTGCATAAAAACTGTAGCATTTTGTAAGATTCTGGCAATCTTTTGTTGATGGTAGTTGTTTTGGGTTTTTGCTGAATACTATTATTGAGGATGTCATCTGACATAACAATGAGCATGCGGCAATGTCACATTGTGAAGATTGTTTTTTATAAATATAAAGGGAAAAAAGAAAGAAGCACAACAATATCTAACAACAACACACAATGGGAAATGTGACTATCAAAGATGTACAACTCAATAAATACATTATATATATCCTCGGGAAAATCACCTCCGTTAAACGCTGATCTGACGCTGATGTGGAAACATCATTCAACATGCATTTTAGTGGGGCGGGACACATGTACTTTATGGACAATGTGTATGTGTGAATAAAGTTATGTGTGCTTATAAGCGGCATATAAGTTTATTTTGCTCTCGCAGGCCACATAAAATGACGTGGTGGGCCGGATTCAGCCCGCGGGCCTTGAGTTTGACACCTGTTTACTAATAAATTCCACTGAAACTGAGCTGTTGTGGTAAGTGATAGATATTTAAGACATGTAAGTAAACGTTATCGCTGAGACAGCACAAATGACAAACAAATTTAAGACATGAATAATACAAGCATCGACAAGTCACATATAAACATAAAAGAAATACCATGACATCTTGGGAAATGGTAAATACAAAAGTTAGAATGTTAGAATAAGGAATGCTTCAGGGTAGCTCCCACACACTCTTTGTGCTATGCCAGACTTAACACATGCCAGACACACTGTATCTCTGCACTGAATGAGCAAAGATTATATAAATCATCTCAACTCCAGCATCTGAATATTGACTCTATTGCAAAACAGATCAAAGAAAACAATCTGCTTGTTTCCTTTCATTGCTTCTGTTGTCGTGTGTCTGTAAAGGTTTGGTACGTGTGGAAATTATGTGTTGTCACACTAAACATCACTGACTTCCATCTTCATGGTGCTTGACACATAATGGGAATCTGAGCAAAGAGGTTACTGAAGTGAGTGTGTGTGTGTGTGTGTGTGTATGTGTGAGAGAGAGAAAGAAAGAGAGTGGCTGGCTGTTTGTGAAGGTGTGTTATTTCCAGCACACATATGCAAAAATAACCACTCAAAGGGGAATGTGGAAACAGGCTCAGTAGAGGCAGTTGAGTCGACACAAACTGTAAATGACTCATGGGTTCCAATTAAATGATATTTGAATATTTGATTTGATTTCATGAAAATCCTAGCAAGGTTACATTTAGTCTTTTCGTGCATCTCTCAAGTGGTTGTGATGTCTGTCTACCTTCCCAATAGTTAGTAGTTTGGTTGATAGTCTGGTTTCTACCCAAACATAGCACAAAACACAACTTTTTATTTTTTATTATGTTTTTTATATTTATTATATTTTTATTATGTTTTTTACACTTAAGTGATACACCTGTACAACTCTCAAACTAATATATGTGTGTTTGATGTCTCATGATTGTTCTTTTGCCTATTGAACAGTTTGTCAAGATGTCAAACTAAATGAGAAATCAAACATTAATCACAGAGGAATTAACAATGAACAAGAAATTTTCTCTGTAAATGAAAGGTTTTACATTATTTTAATATGGAAATCTAGAGATTTTCTGACAGCTGTTTAAATTTCCTTTAATCACCATCTACAGCGCACCTGCACAAAGCTTTTGAACTTTCCAACATTGTACTTTGTAGCTCGCCTCAGTCAGACTACTGCTGGATATACTGAAATGATTCGGCTTAGGGTGACATTGACATGATCTGTACATTAATATTACTATTACAATTTGTGATTCATAGAAACAGCAGGTACTTAAAACAGAGGCCACAGCTCTCACGGTCTGGGCAATTAAAATAAATATCCCCCACTCCCTCAGAGAAATTGCACTCATGACCAATAATTTGAAATGTGTATGTAATTACAATAAATGTGCTCACTCTGGATCAACATTATTTCTGCAATCAATAAAAATAGCATTAAAATGGCAGTTAAACCATGCCGTTCACAGAATGTACAAATTGTAACTATCAGTCAGTGTGATAAGAGGTGTGGTTCTTTGCCTTCAGTGAGTTCCCATTAGCAATTCCATCTCCCTCCTTGCCCACCCATTGCTTTCAATTTCAACACACAGACCTGCTGTATTTTCACGTGCAAATGATTGAGCTGGTTTCGTACACGCACGCGCGCACACACACACACACACACACACACACACACACACACACACACACACAGAATAATTCCTGATGACCAGTTTATTGGTCTGGTCTGGTAACACATCAGCCCGACTAAGCTCAGACATAACCCCGGCCCGCAGGTGTCGCTATGCATTTTGATGAAATGTGTATCTCACTCTCTCACTCGCTCACTCACACGTTAGCCAGCCTTTTGAAGTTGCCATGAATCCACCAACTGTATAAATCCTTCAGCAGTTACTGTGAGATCAGGTATGTGGAGACTGTCCTCCTCAGCCGTAATTGCATTCCTCTGGGTGCAGCTGTCCTTCCCTGGAGAGGCAGGAGTCTTCTCTAAGCTTTGATCTTAATGAGTCTTATTAACTACCATGGTAACCGAAGGGGATTTCGGAATGGCAGTGCTGTTCGACTGTTTATTATTGGAATGGCACTTAGTAAGGCTGTTGGGAGCTTTTGGCTTAAGGGGTGACTTATTAGCAAACAAAGTGTTCAGTGTTGCAGATGTAGAAGATCCATATTGACGTTGAATTATAGAATCTGAATTATTGTTTATTCAAACCAGCTGTTGAAATGAAGAAAGTAGCGAAAGTAGTATTTTATCATGTTGATCGAAGGTTGTTGCTGTGCTGAGCTTGAGGGGGTTTTATTTACTTTGAAGATATGTCTGGTGTATCAGAAGATCAGAAAGAACAGAGTTAGAAGGAATGCAGTGGCACCGATTGGGGGGAAACAGCCATGTACCAGCCAGCATCAGACTTTTGAAGAACTTTAACATTTTTGAGATCATCACCTTTGTCTGTAATCAGAGTTGTCACAGAAGTATTGATTTTTGAGTTACAGTTATATTGGATGTCAGGGTATTGTACTTTCTGCTCTCACAAATTATAATCACAAAATTAAAAGTCAGAAACAGGCTTGGCAGCATACATATAGCAAGAAGATACAGTACCATGTCTATTAATGATGGACGACTTTTGCGTTTAAATCACGCTTAAATTATTCCACAGAATTCTCAACAGCAGTCCTGACAGTGATGATTTTAACGTAGCCTTTTGTGATCCATCACTGAAGCAACATTTTAAAACTATCTCAAATAAAGTGATGGTACCAACTAACAGAGAACTGGCTGCTTTATAGTCTCCTCAGCTATCATACTTAGTCCAACCTCTCTGTGAGCCTCGGAGGGAACCTAGCTCCAGCTTTCTACCACAGGAAATGAATAGGCAAGTGTTTGATTCATAATTACACTGCTGCCCGGCCAACAGCCACTTCTGAACAAGTAAGGCGGACAAATTAATTAATCACATCCCTCACCACTGTCATAAGCACACTGAAAGTTAGCACAGAGATGGACATTATGAAGCATTAATCAACTTTGCTTTTCTTCAAGCTCTGTACACACTTACTCTGCCTGTTCATGTAGAAACATAAATTCTCAAATGTCAGTAATGTCTATTGCTTCCATTACCATTTTCTACTGTTATTACTTTCCCTCATTTTCTACATGTAGTTTAGTGCTTATATTTGACACCTTTTACCCTGATGATTCATATGATTTATTTTATTAGTTTATTTCTCACAAGATTTCCAATTTACTGATCATTACTTGCCGATTATTATTAGTAAGCGTCTGCATTCTGAGCAGGTAGACAAACCTGTAATTGCCTCCAAAATGCTGTAAAAGCCAATGAGCCGCCAATTCACAGGACAGATATTAGTGGATATCAGAGACCAGATCTGAGATGAAATGATCAGTACTACATAACTGGAGAGGCTGATTGTTAGCCAGCCAGCCAGTCGAGCGGCTATTCAAGCAGTCACTCGGTTAACCACTGAGACAGGCAGTCAATCAGAGATAGAGCTCATCTGTAATTGTCCTCTCCGTCTGCTCTCTGTCTCATTTCGATCTCCAGACAATTTCAAACAGCCATTGAACTTTCTTTCTCTCTCTCTCACACAGACACACGTACACACACACACACACACACACACATTGATAGGTATTAAAGCAAATGTAGAACAGCCAGATTCACTTACACATGTCAGTATGGAATGAACCGTTAAAATGGATCATACCATGATAGGTTTAATGTGCAATACTGGAGTTTAATTTTATTGGTAAGAAACATTAGCCACTCACAAACAAAAAATGCACCTCCTGAACTTCGGAAATTGTTTCACAACTACTAAATACCCAGACTGTTCCAGTAAAACATTGGCGTTCTGTGTGATATGCTTTGTTGGGGTGGGGTAACTCACCACAGGGCTCTAATGAAAAACCATACAAAATGGCCACCACAAACTGGCTACAGATGGAAGTTGTGACATAAATTGAAAGTAAATAAATGAGATGTTGTTGATGTTCAGAGGCGGAACTGCTGCAGTTACTGTAGACAACATCTGCTTCACTTTGTCTTTCTCTAACATCACTAAGAGACTACTGCAGGTCACTGTACCGCTGTTCACTCTTGTTTTAAACGTGGGTGAATTTAGTTAGTTCACATATGTGAGGGTGGAAGAAACCTTCATGTATGGTCTATATATTATGTGAATCTGTGATTGTCTATAGCATCCATCTGTAAGTCTGACGCATTACCCCATTCAGCTGCAGTCTCCCCTTCACACATCATTGGCTGTCACTGTGAGACCAAGACTTATTTATCCAATTAGCTCAGAGAGATGGCAGTGCACAGAATTGCTTTGTAAGTTGTTGCTGCGTGTCTCCAAATGTCAGCGACCACAATCGATGTGTGTGATATAGTCGGACGCAGGTAGGGTCATAGGTCATTGGAATCTTGTCAATGTCAGGAATCTCAATGCCATTGATGTCCTTCTACCAAAGGGACAAACATGTTGAAGTGAATTATTTTAAGTTTAATTTCTGAACACTTTTCTATTGCTACAGAGAAAACACAAAACAGACGGAAATGAAGGCAGTAAATTCAAGAGATAGAACAAGTAGCATCAGTATGACTGACAAATGCAGACATCTTTTGCTGACTTTGGGGATATAACCAGTGTGTCTTTTCAGGCCGAGTACCCCACAAACCATTGTGTGCTTGTCAGCAGTCTGGATGTATGTTGCCCAAGTGATATTTAATCTAATCATAGAGCTTTACAGAAAAAAGGAAGTTATATAGATGTATTTATGATTAACCTGGTATAACTTTTTACAATTTGTCATTTGTTTTCAAGTGAAATATTATTGTTCATGTGTAAAGTCTGGTATAGGGCCACGTACTGCTGATGAACATTGAAATATTGGAGTTTATACTTAACCAGGGGCAACACAAATGCACCATTGCCTGTCTCTGCAGGTTAAACCATCTGATAAGTTCAGCTGAACCTTTGGGGTTCTCTGGAGGACACTCTGCTGACTCTTTAGCTGTTTTCTTTAAGGTTTCTTTGGTTCTAACTAGTGTAGAAAAACACAACAGCATTGGAATGGTCCCTTTGTGTAGTTTGTATTTATGGTGATCTGCCAGCATTTCAGCATTTCATTATATACAGTTTAATAATAATAATAATGATAATAATATATATTATTATTGTCGTGTTCAAAATACTTCATCAGGCCGGCAAGAAGGACTTCAAGTTGAGAGAGATCTCACTTAAGCTGTTTAATAAGCAAAAGAGTTAAAGTTGTGATACAGAGCAAAACTCAGCTGAGGTCTCATGGTCTCAGCCGAGGTCTCAATGAGTTTTAGTGGTCCACAGACTGCAACCCAGTCCTGTGTACACCTCCGCTCAATGAGCCCCGAACTCAAGATCTTCATAGAATTTAAAGTGTTCCAATGTGGGTGTGTTTCTTCCTTTGTGTTGGTTGGAGGTCGGTGGTCCCCTCCTCTTGGCACATCCCTCTTCATGCATCCTGTGCATTGTAGATGATATGATAGTGGCATCTTCTCCATCTTGATTCAATCGCCACTTCTTCCAGTGATCCCCTTCCAATGATCACATCATGCAATATCCCCGATGTACCAGATGTGATGCATTCAGTCTCTTGATTCCCTCATTGATCCTGAAAACCTCTGGACTTGATGTAGCTGTCCTTTGATAGATGTTCCACTCAACAACACAGTGCCCTGTATTGTCTGGCATTGTCCACTCATACCAACTGACTCAACATGTGAACTTCGTACCACCTTGATATGGACAGAAGAAGAATCTGATCTTGTCAGTTGTAGATCACCTAAGTTGAAGCTTTCTGTCCATCAGAATCTCTCTCTCTGTGTCAGCAGACTTCTCTGTATCATAGTTAACTCTTAGACATAGATCACATCACACAGTTATATGACAAGCACGGTTAAAATGGAAATGAATATGATCAAACTCAACATTATTATTACTATTATTATTATTATTATTATTATTATTATACACCGCAGCAGTAACAATCAGAACAAAATAAGAGAAACTACTTCAGTGAAATCAGTCTGAGCAGTGCGAGGCACAGACACAGGAGCGTGTATGTGTGTGGCAATGTGTTGCACTGTTTCGATACAAAGACAACCATGCCTGCAATTACCTAATACAACCAGAGGGAGCACTACCATGGTTGAAATAGTACAGCAAACTTTCCACACACTGTCACTGCGAGACATAAGACATGAGACTTCACGTCTGACCGTATAGTGTATGACTGCTGTCTAGTGCCTGCATTCGATGATGATCTGGCTGTTAATCTGGCTGTTAATCTATCACTTAATTGTCTTGTCTGATATACAAGTGAGAGAGGACGTCCTTCCTTAGTATCAATTACTCATTATGATCTTATGAGTTTTATGATCTTAACACAACCTCCAAACCTCCAAGTTTTTATTCAAAGGTTTAATTGTGTCTGTGGAGATTTTTAAAGCTCATATTGATTTATTGAAAACACAGTGTCGTCATTGTCTTTGATTCCTTAACTGGTTTTAGGTTATTGAATTATTATTGTTGTTGTTTTTTCCCTTTTCTATGACTGACACATGGAACATCCAGCAGCCTGAACACTTAAAACACACTGAGCTGTCAGAGTTCAGGTGCAGGTTGACATTTTTGCTCCATGTAACCAGAAGAAGTGTGGAGGACACATGATCCCTCAGCATTGAATGGTGATGTTCTGTCTTCCCTGATGCCGTCAGTTGAAGCTGCTGATGTTGTCTATAAAACTGGACAGTTGTTGGTCTATTAGCACCACTAATCACGCTGAGTCAGCCACACTAATAAATCGCATTACTTCAGATGAGAAGCTCATCAGCCAGGCACTGCCCTGCTTATCAGCAAGGCCGGATCCAATTTATCACTGCCACTTTTATGATACGTCATCATCTTTTTAAATAACGATGTGGGTCGGTTTGTGACTGACTAGTGGATGTAGTCGAGACAGATTATCAATTATAAATATGGTAATTCCAATTTGTACCATAACATAACAGATTTCACACAGTATATTCCATCAAATTAAGGCTTTGGTTTTCACAATTTGAAGTAACAGTCATGTCTATACTTTTTACTCATCTTTGTTTTTCATTTATTTATTCTTTCTCATACCTCAAAAGCCATAAAATCCATCGAGCGTGAATAGCAGTGGATCCATTTATTTTCTAAGCATTTAAACAGGTTCACAATAGAAGACTAAATTAAAATAAGAATAAGTACTAATAAACAATAACATGGAAATCTGTATGATATTTCCACTTAATCGAATTAATAAGATATTTATTTGAAAAGAAACAATGTAGCTGTATAAGTACTTTTTTGTGTTTAATATCGATCTAATACAATACGGGACGGCTGATCGGTCTGACAGTGGGGGAGCACTGACCTAATGTGATCATCTTTACATTATAGGCATTTGTGGAGGTCATGTATTGTACAAGTCCTTAAAAAAATTCACATTAAGCACAACTCTCAGCTTCTTCCAACCGTTGAAACAATGGCAGCATATGTTTGCTAATAGAGTTGCTCTCAACTGCTGTGAGGATGCCAGACTGAAGGACAATGCTTGCTTGCCTGGTTGATCTGTTGAAATAAGTCCAATAGAAACTTGACACAGTGCTGCTATCTAGTTAGCTTATGATGGCAGCCAGCTGTCACCTGGATCAATACTTGGCTGCAGTTGTGTTATTGCAATCCAGAGGCGGCCTGTTCTCATTACTGCAACCACTCTCTTCCTTTTATAGACCGGCACACAGTGTTGCAGCATAAGGTCCCCTCTAGACTTTAAATAGTGCCACCTCCAGTTCCAGTAAACAAACTGACCACCACTCAGCCTGTGCCAAGGCATTGCAACGCTTTCTCAAACAGAGTGTAAACCATATTCATGTTTTTCAGGCTCTACTGATTTTGTCACACAGCAAACAACACATTAGTACAGTAAGCTCGGGATTTTAGCATTTTCTTCCTGATCTTCTCACCCTTTCTATAAATGACAACAATTTGCTGCTCCTACGCACTGGTGAACAACAGCTTTTAATCCCCATTCATCTGAGAGTCCTGCTTAATGATTCCTAATGCCTTCCTACTGTAAGATACAGAGAGCGAACAGCAAGACTGATGATGTGTGCATGCTCCTTAGAATATCTTGTATGTGCTTGTGTATATTGTGTTTGTGTGCGTCCTGCGGTGTTTGTGGATATAACTGTTCATAAATGATACAGCTACAAGAGTAGGCAAAAGGCAGCATCCCTCCCGGTAGTGTCATCTATCACAAGGCTCTGCTGGAGCTTTGTATTTTAACACCATGGGGCCAACGGGCAAGGACTGGTACTGTGATTATAGATACGCTAATAATAAGCCCCGCATTCACGATGATGGGATATGTGTGTGTCTATGTGAGAGAGTGTGAGATGGAGACAGAGAGATTGTAGTTCATGTCGAAGGAAATTATGATTTTGAAACTTTGCTGTTGTTCATGGTAACATTTTACGATTCAACAACAAAGAATTTCACCATGTTCTAGTACAGGGGATGGGGAACCTCCGGCCCACAGGCTGTATATGGCTCTTTCTATGACGGCATATAAATAATTATACTGTAATCAGAATCCCCCAGTCAGACTGGCAGATCGCAGCGCAAATTGTGACGCGTTAAAAAGGTTCCCCATCCCTGTTCTAGTCTCTAAACCACAGTGCAGTTCTAGAAACAGCAAAGTGGGATTGTCCTCCTGACCATCATGAATCACATTGTTTCCATCATGTTGTTATAAAACATGATCATCACCCACCAGTCTCAGTGGAGATGACTGCTGCCAGATCTGTGAAATCAGTTTGGTATCGAATCCAGAACAAAACAAGACACTGCGCCACTGACCCATTGATCCAGAATCAGAAAGTCAATTGAAATTATCTGCTGAGTGTATTTATTTTCTATTTTCAGCTCAACATTAGTTCCACCTAATCAGATTTTAAGCTTCATCATTGGATTGATTTCTTATTATGATTTGTAATTGACTTCACCTAAATTTGTGAAAACACGGTCACTTAACGGTCGCCCATTCAGTTGGAATAAACAATTATTCCAACTTTATGTGCAACCATGTATATCAGTAAAAGCATGTTCCTTAACTGGTCGGGGAACATTTTACTGGAGAGGACATTCTGTACTGTGATTATGGGTCATTCTGCTGTCAATCACTCACAGCCTCATACGCTTGTGTATTACTGTCACATCCACAATCACAGTACAAAATGTCCCCTCAGTGTCCTGTGTATTACTGTCTTATGGAAACTATATCGTAGTTGCTAGAAAGCGTCAACAAAGATACTAATATGATATTCTGGCCTCATTGTAATGATATTGCTCCTCTTAAAGTTTTGCTATACATTATTCATATTTCATTTTGATTTGATGACAGTTAAGGGCTAAATTGTTTTCCCTGGGGCAATCAAATGCCAGAATCAATCATATTTATGAATATAACACTATGAATCAATTACTGGATGAACAGTACATCAATACTGCTTTAAAGATGCATGAGCCCATTGCAGACAGAAAGAGTGAGAGCCATAAAGACAGAACAAAAGGTTAATAAAGATAAAAATCTAATATTAGGGGTGAGAATTTGAACTAAAACAACCACCCGCTGAAAGAATTTAGGGATATTGATTGATTACCAATTGGGGCAGATATTGGAACGTTGGCCATTTCTCCATGACCTTGAGACCTAAAACCCCCAGATTAGGTCCAGGTAATCCACAGAAACTAATCTGCCGCTTGATAAAGATTTAATGTCATCATACCTCCTCCAAATTAAACTGGACAGATTCTGATTGGCTAACCTGATTTAAAACCATCAATTCAAAACATCCATCCATTCATTTCCGTAACCCCTGGTTCATATAAGTATTGTTTTTCTAAGATTTAAAAAATACAAATTGCTTCAAATACTTTCTTCTTTACTTTCTATTTTCCTACATGTTTTATAAAAAGGTACTTGTAAGTTCATTAGACCTTGATTTAGCAAAGGACGTGTTTTCTGCGACTGCGCCTTAACACTTAATTACACTTAATATAAAAATACACAATATTTCTCCTGAGCATGAGACTAGTAATTGGTTGGAATTGTTGTTTGGTTTAAGGCATAATGTGCTTTAATGAACCTGGTCCAGGTTGAGACCAAATAAATTCACTCTTCAATTGTTATTTTTTAATGTCAGATTGTTAATGGGGTATTGGGGAATATGACCTACTTGTTTGTTTTGCATTCAGCTATGAAGAAGTAATATGTTTTAATGAGGTGCGCCCCTGAGATGAGACTGATCATACCTCAGGGTATTCTCTGCTGTAACAAGTTAAGGACCTCATCCTGATCTAAAGGAGTTGATACATCAAATCATCAGAATGTAATGTAATTAGAT
The DNA here is from genome assembly GCF_046128005.1 of Genypterus blacodes. Lineage (NCBI taxonomy): Eukaryota > Metazoa > Chordata > Actinopteri > Ophidiiformes > Ophidiidae > Genypterus > Genypterus blacodes. The sequence continues at coordinate 7,304,775 of NW_027466817.1, forward strand.
TGTTTATTAGCACTCTGGCCTGAATCGTTTTCCATTTGGTTTATTGTCACCCACTCCATTAGGCACTAAAGCATTTCATGTTTCAGTTTTGATTTGTGGTCAGATGGATGTTGATCAGTGCCACCACAGTTCCCAAACATGCTGTTTGTAAGATTGCTGCTGCATGTTTTTTTTACGAGGTTGCGAAATGCCTGTGCCTGTAGGTCTTGTGGATTTATAATAAAGCTCTTAATTACCTCCTCTAGCAACTCCTGTTTGTCAGTATGTTTACGTTGCAGGATATTTCAAAAACTCATTAACTAACAGTTTTTCGTGACATTCAGTTGAATTAGGACATCGGTCAAAGGAACATTCTTTAGTTATTATTTTGTGTGTTTTGTTTTTCTTTATTGGGTCAAATCACATGCAAACACGTCAATCTGAAATTTGTCTTGCGTGCCCCTCTTACACACACACATTACAGAGGGGTCAGCGCAGGGCAGCAATGATACAGCGCCTGTGGAGCAGGGGGTTCAGTGCCTTGTTCAAGGGCACCTCGGCAGTGCCCTGGAGGCAAACTGCCAACTCTCCAGCTGCCAGTCCACTTTTCTTGGTCCATACGGGACTCGGACGGGATCCAGATACAGTTGCACCATAATGTCTCCACTAATAAAGCAATATGTATCTTTGACAATAACTCATTAGCTGTGAGGCATTGAAGCAAAAGTACCAAGATTATGAGCTTCTAAACAAATCCATCATTGTGCGCAATACCCATTTCTGCCTTATACACAGCTTGTCCTGAATAATTAATTAAGGGCGTGATTCCGAGTTGCCGACTTAAGCAGGCTGTGAAAGAGGGCGTAACTGACCGATCAAGTCCAAACATCCAGTCGAGCAGAATCGAGCATTTGATTGAGGCTCCAGAGGATAGTCTGGTGTTCATCTTATCTGTTGTTCATCTTAAATATGTAAATGTAATGAATATTTTGTTTTAGATGCCTTGAAAATAAATGCAGTTATGGGATATTTGAGAAAATGCTATGATAGATTTACGATAGATCTAAGATAGATCTAAGATACCAGATACTTTATTCGTCATCATGTGTAATATAATGGTGAATAGAAAAACATTACCCAATTGCTACCAAAGTGAGGTTATGCACATGCACCTATCAATTTACAAATCATTCCAATTTACAAATATACGTATTGAGCCCTACCATGACATTTTTGAAATAAGAGCACAGAGAGAAACCCAAACCCTGTGACAGACAGCAAGAGATAGAGAGAGAGAGGGACACACAATGAGTCTTTATCATTGTGCACCTTCTTCCTGTCTTCATATGTGTGTGTTATAGGCTGTCAGTGTGTGCGTATGTGTGTGCGCGGCTAAAAATAAGCTCTTTGTCTCTGGGAAGAGCAGCAGAGAGGTTGAGATAGAGGACAACCTTTTATCAGCATGATCTAACTTTAATAACTCTACAGGAAGTTCTTTTGACAGCAGGCGCTCGACCACAGAGTGACGAGAAGCTCCCTGCACAGCTCGCACCTCAGAGGGGGAACAATTGATTTAGAGAGAACCTGTGCAGTCAACCACACAACACCATATAACACCATAACAGGCATTTCAGAGAAATTACAGCAGGTTTGTTCCCACTTAAGAATGAATCATCTAAACTTCAGTGTCTTTACAGGACAGAGGTAGCTGAAGTCTAACATTGACCAAATTAGGAGCAGATACAACAACAAAAAACATCAAATAGGATTTTGTCTTCATGCTTGTCTTTGTATATTTGGAGGTGATGTGTTGAGGCCAGATTGATGGGCCCGTACAACAGGACAGAGATGAGTGGAAAATATTCACAGCATTTATCGATGAGCCCGGCTAAACAAACAATCACAGCTGCTGTCTGTGCTCATGATGCTTTGGGTTGTTTTATCATTTGGCTTGTGCAGGCAGGGGCAGAGAGAAAAAGGGGGGCGTTAATGTGGCATGGAAAATTGTCTGTTATGAAGCAATATTAGCCCCCAAGCTTTTACATGCATTTATACGTTCACACATTTACACACACCCAAGCGTGCACACACAGTTTATGCAAATATACACTAAGAGGCGACACGCAAGCAATACCATAGCTAACACAATATATCAGGTATGAAGCATCAATAGTGTGATGAATTACCTTAATATCAGGATTGACTTCAGGCTCTGCCTCTTCATCCTAATAACCTCCTGAAATACTCCGCTTTATGTATAGATCACAGCATTCTGGGAGAAGGGGGGGACTCTTACCACAAGACCAATGTTTTATTTGCAACAGCAAATAAAAGCAATACTACGAAGAAATAAAAACATGACAGAATAGGCTAAATAAATGGATAAACACATGGAAATGCAACAGTGCAATTGCAAAACAGAAACACAACAGACATTCACCTCATATTTTTCTTTTTTTATCTCTACTCCTTTTCTCCTTCTTAAGTAAAAATGTAAGTAAAAATGTGAGAAAACAACAAAATAACACAAAACATGTTCCTTGCAGAATTTTAATAAATAAACATAAACAAATGATCAGCTTCTCTCTTCTTCCTGCTGTCACTGGTTATTGGTTGTAAAAATGTTTATTGAAGCAAGCATTTGACATGACAGTGAGCATACAGTTATGGGACATTTTGGAGATTGTTATTAATACAGAACGAGGGGGAAAAAGAGAGAGAGAGAGAAAAGAAAGCGGGTTGTAAATCTTTATTATTATTATTATTTTTGTGTAGCTTTTTTGGACTGGTTATTGGTCACACATCTTCAATTTTTTCTTCATTTAGCTGTTTTGTGATGCGCTTTCTTATAAATCACCATTGGGGCAGCACACCCCAATGAACACAGTGCTTCAATACACTGTAGAATGATCTGTACTCGTATCGATGTTCAGAGGCATGTTTATGCACACAGGGGACTCGGCTTGGGACCTGGAAGGTAGCCGGTTCGAGTCCCCTGTGGCACCTGGACAGGGCACTGTTGAGGTGCCCTTGAGCAAGGCACCAAACCCCAACTTGCTCCAGGGCGCTGGCTACTGGCTGCTGGCTGCCCTGGGGTGCCCCCTCCGGTGCATGTGTGTGTGTAGGCAGGGGGCACAAACTTCAAATGTGTGTAATTACATTGTGTGTAAGACTTGCATTGTGTGAAAACTGCATGTTAACAACTGCATGTAGTGTGGTGTAGGCCAACAGCTTATCTCTTGTTTGTGAGGCATGGGGCAGCTTATTTAGGACAGCACAGCCCCTGGACATGACACCTATTCATCCAGCAGCTCAGGCTCACTCTATATACTTTGTCTTTATTCCTCCAGGCTAACTAGACAAGAGCAAGTGTTAGTCCCAGAACCATCTGATGCTCCTTTCCTGAGCTATAACTTCAAATTAACGTTGTGGTCGACTACTATTATAGAGAGCAAGTGTCAGCTTGAACCCTGACAATAAAGGGGGTGGATATTCTATAAGATAACTTAGCGTCAGTGATACTAGTTTTCTTCCATTAAGCTGGAACTTAAGTACTCACACTCACAATGTAAATGAGCGCAGCGACATATAGTTTAATTTAAGTGACCTACTACTCCTAGACACCTAGAAACAACTATTATTTCTACTTCATGCAGCAACAACACTATGCAGTGGAAGTGGAGCTTTGAACCAAAGCCCTCATTAACCCTGCTGAAGAGGTTATATTCTCTTTCCATCTGTTTGTTGGTGGTTTGTGTGTTTGCAGGATTACTCAAAACATACAAAAGCAATTTTGACAGAACTTGTTGAAAATGGGTTGCATGACCCAAGGAAGAACGCATTCAGGTGTGCTGCTGATGCAGGTCGAGGGATGCACAGGCTGATAAAATGAAGGGAAATTTGAACTTATACAACGTAAGAACAAGACAAATTTTTCCAGACTTCTTCATGGCCTTGTTTCAACTCATTTGTCCTCTATGTTCAAGTTCTCTACATCAGTCATTCTTGTAAAGGAGCAAGCCAGGACCTTTAACTCTTCCTTCTGAATGGGACCTGGTATCAGGCTGTAGTGCAGTGCTCCCAGTCAATGCTTATTCCATTAAGTAGTCTCCCAAGCAGGTGTGTTATTTCCCCTGCCACTCTGAAATGTCTCTTTTTTTGACTGAAAACCCACACAAGCTCTCATAAAGCAGTTTGTGTTAACCTCCACCAGATCTTCATGATAGCTCTTGATGGCACTAATGTTGTGTGTACTCTGTGCTTGTGCTTGTGACGTACAAGGAGGCAGAGAGAAGAAACATGACTTTGATAAAGAAAGAGAGAGAGAGTGATGAAGGAAAAACGAAGACGACGAGATTGACAGTAGAAGGGAAAAGAACTGAGGGGAAGGAAGATCACTCTCACAACAATGACTTTGCTGTATCTCTTTCATCTTCTGAATCTCTCCATCATGGCGCATTCCATCGAATTCACCATCCAATGCTGATTCTCCACCAAACCTTGACATGGTTGCAGAACCTTAAACAAACAAACATCAGTGAACCCATTTAAATTAACAGACATTACAATCTTGCTTCAAGCATGTAAAACTCGGCCCTGAAAATCAAACTTTTCAGGGCCAAACAACACGACTATTCCTCTGGCTTTTCTAAAGGGTGGGAAGGTAATTCCACAGCTTGCTCACATACAGAGTGGAGAAAATAAATATTCAGTGATGTGCATAGTCATGGCAGCAGACAGATAGTGAGTGTGAGGGTGCAACAGCCAGGAGCAGGAAGACCCGCTGTGCTTTCAACAGCAGGGTTCTCTGTCACTGCTGTCGAAGCTAAAGTAGAGGAGACAGTGTAGAGGTTCTTCTTGTTACATAATGTATTCTATCTATTATAGGGCTTGACATTGTCAGTTGTTAAGTTGCCCAGGGCAACCAAGTTTGGACTACAGACAGTTCTATTTGATCTCATTGCCATTGTTGGCAGCTATGTTTCTGTCTGAAACAAGCCACGGCCTCATTTGCATTTCTTATAGTCTCCAACTGTTAGAAATCCATAAGTATTGATGCTGAGAAAATCCAATCCAAAATGAAGAGACAGGAACTACATCAATTTTGGAAGAAATGAGAGCATCATTAGGAGGCAGAGGTGACTGCAGTGCTTAGCAGCATGAAAATCAACACTTGTAAATACTCACAAAGACGGAAACAGACATTGTTCATTGCTTCCACCAGAATTGTGTGGGTTTTATATTTTCAACTTGTTTTTTTGCTTGCTTGTATGTTAGCAGGAGTTCAAAAACTTAACTGCACAATACTTCATGAAAAGTTTGGCCATGGGGAAATGTAGGCAACATGAAACGAAGCAGGCACACAGTACACTCACTGTGTCATTGCGGGAAGATATGCATTCACTCTTGGTATTCATCAAGTTTGGTTGCAGTGCTCCAAACTAGTATCTAGTTTGTTTGCTGCCAAGGTGGCAGGCAGAGTATCAGTTCCTTAGCTGAGGCAGTCTCAGCAATCACTGCTGTGTGGCGTTTTTAGCAAGAGAGCTGTGTGTGTATTGCTAAAATTTGGATAATTATCCTCTGTGCCTTGCGAATGTTTGGAGTAGAAATGGAGGCCTTGCCTGCAGCCAAACTACTCCCCCCCCCCCCCCCAACCCCCAACCATCAATGATACTTTACAGGACCTTCTAGCCATTTGCTAATGAGTATAGAGTGCAGTTGCACTCATGCATTACAAAACTGGAATAAAACAAATATTCAGTGAATAAAGACTATTTTTTAAAGAGTCTTAATCTGTCCTATCTCAACGGAACCTGATAGGAAAAAGCTATACTGTCCATCAACACACAGTGACATATTCACACAGAGCATCTAGGTGACTTGCAGGTGTACTGAAGACAAGGTTACACTATTTGTCAAGTTCTTATAATGGAAACATACATAGAATGAAAGCTTATAGTATGACTGTTGTTATAGCACGGCCTATGTGACTCTTGAACTATGTTAAATTGTGCATTGTGAGTGCATAGAATCACCACAGGTACATAGTCAGGAACATTTACATGCTTCTATTCAATGAAATTCACAATGTTAATGCCAGTAAACTACAACTTACTTGGAGTAGTTCTACAGATGCTATTGTAAATGGCCTAAATGTATGGCCTAAATAACTATACTCTACTGGGAGGATACTTGATGATGATCAAGCTGAAAAAACTGTGAAAAGATGAAAGTCAGATTATATACTTATTATTCATATTTAACGGAACAAAATCTTTGAATGGATGAAATTAAAATGAATTAAAAGCATCTTACAGTTATTGATTCCGGCAGTTTTTCACCGGCCAAATTAGTTGACTTAAGACACATTTTGACAATGAACCTTTTAACAAATGACAATTACATTGTAAAGTAGATTGTTTTGACTTGTTTGGATTAATCATATTTGTTCTGGCACACCGTGTGGCTAACAGGGATGAAATAATGAACACTTGAGTAGTTTAGTAAGGTTAAGTATTTAGTCAATGTAACAGCAGTGCAGCACAGTTCTGCAGTGAACAAACACATGTTGCTATGTATACATTTAGTAACTGGGTTTGTCAGCTGGGACAGTTACTGTTGCACTGCTGGCCATGTTTTTCTCCCACTACCTAACTTGAACAACAGATGACATGTAAATATAACATGATGTGATATATTTGCATTTAATAGAGGGTTACTGAAAAGTTGGCTTGTAAAATAGGTGAAGCAGTGACAGGAGAGCAGCCAAGTGGTAACCAAAGGAAAATGTAACTGTAATCTCCCTAGATGATTTCACAAATGCCTGAAATGTTTCCTCAATAAAGCATATTCATTCACTTGCTATTGTAACTTCGGGTTGTTGGTGCAAACGTGCACAGATCCAGAGGCATGTCCTCAACTCACACAGATACACATAGAATTGGAGGCAGGAGTCCATCGATTGATGTATAGGTTGTATCAGTTTCAATGAAAGAGAGAGAGAGGGAGAGAAAGAGAGAGAGATAACCACACTTTGTAAAATATACAGCAGTGTTATGGCTGACACACAGATCTCCAGTCTTGGACAACGTTCAGTTCTTTTGGTGACAATTTTTGATTTAAAACGTATGGTCTTCTTGAAACATTGATTTATAGCAGTAAATTATAGTGGATTTTACAAGAGAAATGTTCCACTAAAAGAAAAGTATTATTTCAAGAAAAATTGACAGAAAGTAGTGATCAGATATAAGCCAGTTTAGAGACATGACCCCAGTGATGTATGACTCTGACTTATCATCAAACTAGCACAGCTCACTTCAAACATTATAGGTTAGTGCAGCTCCATTTATCTCTGCAGGCAAACAGTTCCATGCTTTTTGGACTCAAACATCTTGCTCTGACATTTTGATGAAGTAGATGATTTCTTTTGCAGGGTCTTAATGGCATTCTTCTCTATTGAACAGTTAACATTAAATCATGATTGGAAAGAAGAAATAGCCAGAGAAAGGTGATGATTTTGCAGTTGTGAGACTTCAATGTGCATTTGCCTGCTTAGCTGCTTGAATGCTTTTAATCACACAGTCAAATCAGATTTGAGACTGTTCTGGTGACTAGTGACAGAGTGTGGGGACATTTAATCAATCTACAGCTTGGACCACATCTTCAGCCTGCAAATTAAAACTTTATTGAAAGCAGCTTGACATGCAGAGAGGCATAACGATTACAGAGGACGCCCTTCAGCTGCACGGTTCAGGTTCAAGCATCTGTGTCCGCCACAATCCTTCCAACTGAATTGTCTCTGAGCAAAATAACAACAGTGTCCCAATTTAGGAGCTAGATCCTACATGGTTTGCATTTTTAAACTGAATATGTAATAAGGACAAGGCAGAGGGTTTGTAAAGGAAGTGTGGAACAAAGGTAACAAGAAGTTGAAGAGAGAATCCAGAAGAACATGATGTTGTGACGGTACAGTTTTTAACATCACCCCACTTTATTAGAACCGACACAGCCAGTGACAGATTTCAGGTAAAATGGCTTGTCTTTCTGATAAAAGAGATCATTGTATCCGTGTATCACTCATGTCTCCTCTGGGAAGCATCCTCCCTCGTTGCTCCTCACTTGTGACCTGGAACGTCCTTCACCATGGTGGACCAGATCGATTGCGGGGGCGCGCAAGGATCGAGAAGCAAGGAGAGATGAAATGAGGGAAAAGGGATTTACAGTTTTTCATTTGGTAAGCAGGTGCAGGTTCAGCTGGGTCTTCAGTTATTCTGAAGGACACACTTAAATGGTCTTGTGTCTGTGTCTTCTGAAGGATGCAATGTTCTGTCTTCTGTTGCTGACCCTCCCCTTTGATTTTCCTGTTAGGCCAATAAGAAAAGAAGAAAGTCACCTCTTTATGGATCAATAATGTCTCAATAAATCACTTTTCACCAGGTAGTTCAATGGCCCCCGCAGGATAAAGCACTCCCGCTTTAAACCGCTCTATTCTAAAAGTGGTCCCTTGCCATAACATGTGACATTTTGATTAAATGGGTTATTAAACATTTTGGAATACTGCTCAAACACACTGTAGAGGTCCTGAACATTTCCTGCTACAGAATCCAAATTAGTTAGTTTGAATGTTTTGTTTCGGCATATTAAAAGCCTGTCTCTGGTGTAGTCCAGGCTCAATCATGCCTTTGCGTAAAAGTAAAATAAAGAACAGTTTATAGCAGCAGGATAAGGGCTCTCCACTGTGATTTAATGCCGTTCGCTTTGTGGTGCCAGGGTGGTAATTTTAGATTAACTTCTACATCTGTTTCTGTTTGATACCATTTTCTTTATTCACAGCTGCTTTGAGAAGTAAAGTACTGAAACACTGAGCCACAAATTTCTAAATATCAAAGTTACTGGACTGTTAAAGGTCAGATACCACAGCTAAGTTTCACAGTATGAATCAATATATATCCCTCCCTTCTCCACAAAAATTAGGAACATGATGAAGCTGAAAAACAATGCAGTCACAACTTACCAGCCTAACCCGGTCACACTGGCAGCTCAATGTGCATTTTGTCTTAATAATGTAGATCACGGGTGGGGAACCTTTGCGGAATTTTGCGCTGCGATCTGCCGCTATAACACAGTATCATTTTTTATATGCCGTCATCGAAGGAGGTTCCCCACCCCTGATGTAGATATTTGGTCAAGTACAGTGTTTAGGTGTTTATGGGTATATAGGTCGAAACTGATGAGAGAAAAAAACATTCCCTCTGTATCTTGCAATTCTTAGTGACATTTTTAGCTTTTAACAAACACTAATTATAAAATACTCTTCCAGCGATCGTGGCAGCCTAAATCTGTGATAATAAAGTTGGCTCTGGCTTTCAGGGTACGTTTGTTTCCTTTAAGCCTTACACAATGCAAGTAATAAATAAAAATAGAACCGGGATTCATCATGAACCACAAGTTCTGCAGTTATTACAGTTTCCCATTTCATTTGTGTTAAGGGTGCTGCAGCGGTTTGAATTCGGAGGAAATATAGAATATAGCCACCACAGAAAGATTCTCAGCATTTAACAGCTTTAGGACCACCAAGGCTGTAGCTCACTGTACTTGGTATGTCGTTATTCTCTAGTTGCAGTGATTACTGCAAATAATTTGCCATGGTTGTGCGTCTGTGCCTGCAATGTAGTGACTTGCAAAATACTTTATCCCTCTTCCATGTGTACTGACTGACCTGCCCATTCGGTGGCAGTAGCGCAGTAATGACCTTGTTAATTTGAGAAAATGTAATAAGTGATGCGTGCGAGAGGTGTCGGGGACAAGGCGTACAGCGAGCCCAGACTTCCAACTGGGCTCTGGACAAAATTCTAACCCAGATGAAGAGAGTAATATGAGTGGTGGTCAAAACAAAGCAAAAACAGTGAGCTCAAGCATATACAGCGAATTATATCTTTCTTTTGGATTTACTATGCACCAACTCCGTCATGCTTGGTGTGTGGGGAAAAGCTTAACAACAGTGTCATGGTCCCAACCTAGCTTAAACGCCATCTCCTAACATAACAGCCGTCACTTCAAAGCAAGAACACATACGAAAAAACACGGAGGAACAACTTTTAGGAGATAAACTACAACGGTGTCTGCGATAGCTCTCAAAGCTAGTTACTTTGTAGCTGAACTCGTAGCCAAATCAAAAAAGCCACGCACTGCGGCAGAGACATTAATACTACCTGCCTGCAAAACCATTGTAACTGAGTGAGTATGAATAAATTGAGACTATTGACTAATTGTCATTATAAATGTGTCATTTTGTAACACTTTTGGTTGGGGGTGTGACGCAGGATTTTTTAAATGTAAAAAATGTGCCTTGGCTCAAAAAGGTTGAAAAACACTGCTCTAGTGCACTTCGCCCCGACAACATACACACACCCCGGAGAGTCATCTGAAGAGCTACTGCAAGAGAGAGTGAGAGAGAGAAAGGGAGAGAGAAGGGGGTTGTGTGCAAGTGTGCAATCTTTTCTGGAAGCTGCCAGTCAATTTTGGAGCTGTACTGGCTCACAATCTCTGAGCTAATTTGCTTCATGAACACAGAAGAGGATAAGAAAGACATGCGGATGACAGGATAGCAGGTCCCGTGAGAGAGGGTGTGGAGTTGGGGAATGGGGAGTGGCTGTACAGGTAGAGAAAAAGAGGAGAGAGAAAAGAAGAGGACGCCTTACACATGGGGGAGGGATGGAAAAGCCAGATGTATAGTTACAGGCACCCTTTAGATCAGGGGTAGGGAACCTCCGTCTGGTCTGGCCCGCAAAACAATTTTGGCTCTTTCAATGACGGCATATAAATAATTATACTGTCATAAGCTCCCCGTCAGACCGGCAGATCGCAGCGCAAATTTCGTAGCTATGTTGTGAGGTTTTAATGTGTCAACCTCAGCATTCACTTGTGAAGATTAACAATAAACTAACAGGAAGCGGTAGAAGGAGGAGTAAACACCATGTTTCCAAATTAGGATATTGTGTTGGTTTCTGCATGTGTGTTTGCCAAACAGCGCTGTTTTCCTGCCATCCCATCCCCTCCCATCCCATCCCATCCCGGCAATCACGGCAGCAATTCACAGACTATGTAGATCTTTGTAGAATGTGTCGGAAAAAATAGGACGAGAGAGAGAGAGAGAGAGAGAGAGAGAGAGAGAGAAAGAGAGAGAGAGAGAGAGAGAGAGAGAGAGAGGGGCAAATAGAAAAACTGCAAATGTAAAACAAGAGAGACAGACGCAAATGGTTGTTGTGACATTTTTTCCTGTATTTTCACTCTCATTTCTCTCAGGTAGGAATTGGACTAATCTTCTTGGTGTCGTTAGTAGATCAGTTTTTTCGGATTGTCGACAGCAAGTCAGCCGTGACTTATTTTCAAAGGAGAGCAGACAGCGAAGCAATGACAGCTGTAACTGGGGACCACTAAAGAGGGAACAGGTTTTGGTTGTCTTCCCTAAATGAAGTGGAAGATGCTGCTGGTCCTGTCACACCTCTGCTCTTCATTCTGAAACATCCATTGTTCCCCCTGTCAGCAGGTTCGGTCCATTGCACCACTGAAGAAGTAGAGGAAAGCGCACTGTAGTATGTTACTGGGTCGGTACTCTCTGTACTACAAGAGATACTGCTGCAGTGTCAGTTTAGATTAAGACTCCACAGACTTCTCCAGTCTGTCAATTCAACAAAGACTACCCGTGAACCAATTATTTAAGTACTTCCAAATCAGACACTTCCATTTCCAAAACTCCCTCAACTTATGTGGGAGGACCTGCTTACGTTCAAGACACCACTAAGAGGGACCATCTCTCAGATCTATTGCGGCATTCTGGACCTTGGGGACCTATCTAATTCCAAAACATGGGCCACCTGGGAGGTTGAGCTCAATTTCCCAACTAGACATGGCCTGGTGGGACGAAGTCATACCCAATCTACACACTGTCTCGTCCTGTGCTCGTCTAGCTCTCATCCAGTTTAAGGTTGACACAGGGTCCATTTTTCTAAATCTAGATTGGCCGAAATGTACACAGTAGACAACAAATGTAATAGATGTTCGAATCCTCACTGTAACCTAAGCCACATATTTTTTTCTCTGCCCCCGGCTGCACAATTTCTGGTTTGGTTACTTCAACACATTGTCTGCTGTATTGGGAATGCATGTTCAACCCTCTCCTCAGCTATCTTCGGTACCCCATCCGACTCACTCCAATTTAACACTGCGCTAAAAGAAATCAGCATGTTCACCTCCCTGCTTGCTAGACGCCGCCTGCCTTTGCATTGGAAATCCCTCACTCCTCCCTCTATTTCACAATGGCTGACAGACATGATGTTTTTCCCTAAACTCGAGAAAATCAAGTACACTATGAGGGGTCACACTGATAAGTTCACCATTTCTTTCCTACTTCACAGATCTACAGGCTCTGCTAGACCAATGACAACGAACAACGTTTCTTTTATTTAGTTATTTATCATCCCAGTTGTGTGAATGCGTGTGACTGTTGGGATGGTCGAGTCTTTGGGTGGGATGAGATCATTCAATCAAAAGCCTTCATGTCATCCTGGACTCTGCGTCCACATTACTGTGCCATGTTCTCACAACCTTTCGGAGGCCATGGCTTTCTGCTGTTTCTTTTTCAATTTACTTGTTCTTCATATTGCCTATTTTGCCTCAGGGTCTACGTTCTCCTTTCTCTCTCTCCCTCTCGCTCTCTGCCTCTCTTTGAAAAGAGTTAAACAACAACAATAATAACAAATATACAACATTTCTTTCTTTTCTCTGTCTCTCTCTCTCACTCTCCCCCTCTTTCTGTATAAAAAACTATTTCCAAAATGTCCCATAACTGTATGTGCACTGTCATGTCAACTGCTTGTTTCAATTAAAATGTACAGACAAAAAATACTCACAGATTAACTAAAACCAGACCAAATTTAAACCAGACCAAATTCGACTAGGGACCCTTGTTGTTGTTTGTGTTTTACGGCATGTTTCCATTGTTCTCCAGATTTTTATTTCACGTTTCTTCATGATCATAAGACTTTTCTTGACCTTTCTTGTCCTCCAGCTTGAAAGTGAATAGTGACAGTAACTGAACGGTGACTGTTTGCTATGGTAGTGTCATTATAGTATAACATGTATTCAGTGCTGATCAATTTGTCAAAGATTCAATTTTTCACCAGAAAACTTAACAAACTCTTCGACATGTTATAAGAACTTTTTTTTTTCTTCAGGCTGTTTCATTAGAGGTCAAGTTCAGGTTTTTGGGATGGATTTAAAATCAGGGACAGTTTAAGGGAGCAGATGCTTCCTGTCATTGTGGCTCTGAGCCCAGGTCTTACTCACTCAGCCTTGTGCTACCATTATCAGGCTACGTGTGTGCTTAATGTCACCATACCTCTTTATTTTTTTCATTATTTTTTCCTCAGTCTCCTCATCTCTGCTCCTTACTTCATTCATCTTTTTTATCTTCCTGTCCATCTTTTATCTATACTTTGTTTGGCCACACACACATGCACAGTAGCTGACAACCTCACATGTAACATGATGTTTATGTGTCTATGTTTCGTTGTTTCTCTCGTGTCATCTCTCTCTCTCTCTCTCTCTCTCTCTCTCTCTCTCTCTCTCTCTCTCTCTCTGTCGCTCCCAACTGAAATGTGTATGTGCATGGCTTGGTAGGCCAAGGATTTGGAGGTAGATGACTGCCGGATGATAGAGCCAGGTACCGGGTGACAGTTGGTGGTGACTTGGCGACCTGCCGTCAAATTACTTTCCAGGAAGAAGAGGAGAGTTGGGCTTAAGATAGCCCTGTACTAAGGACACTGGAGAGAGCGAGAGAGCGAGAGAGAAAGAGAAAGAGACTGTGAAGTGAAGGATGGAACATTATCTGGTAGCAAGCACCAACAATACTTCCATTTTTCCCAATCACTGCCATCGTACAATGTGTATAAAATAATCCCAATTTTGAAACAGCGAGCTGCTGTCAAACTAAATCAATATATGACCTCTACCGTCCTACTTTATTGCAGAGTCTTTGTTTGATTTGTATACATCAAGACAAAAGGCAAAAGATGGAAGAAAAACAGACGAAAGAATGTAATCAAAAGAAGAAACTTGTCTCCTCTCTGCTTCCTATGCCCCCGATTCAGTCTTCCCCTTTTGAAGGTAGATAGAGGATGATGAGGGGTGGGGGAGGAGAGCAAGTAAAAGAGAAGAGCAAGGGAGGAGAACCACAGACGGAGGGGGAGAGAATGACGGCAAAGGCACGGACCAGAGGGGCAGAGTGGAGGCATGCAGGAAGGGGAATTGAGCGAGGGAGGAAGGGATGCAAGGCACTAAGGGAAGTGAAGGAGAATTTAAGATTTGGGGCAAAGAGGAGGAGAGGGAGAGAGAGGAGGAGGAGAAGCCGGGTTATTATCATCTTACCGAGAGACCAGTGTGAGTCTACAGAGAATACAGTAGATGTCTCATTATTCACACTTGTACGTAGCCTGAGCCTGCCTGCCTGCCTGGACCCCCTCACCCCCACTCACTTATTATCTGTTTTCACTCTCTCTCTCGTTGCTTCCTACTCTTTCATTCCATTTTCGTGCTCCGTCCTTCTTTTGTTCCTCTCTGCCTTCTTTCCTCACCTTTCTCTTCTTTCTCTCTGTCTCGCCTGTTGTCATGTCTCCCACTCTTTCCCCTCACTATCACAACACATCCCTCTTTGTTTTCGTTGCTCCTCCTGCATATTTGCTCCTCAAGCCTTTCTCTCCCCTGTCTCCATTCTATTCAGCGACCTCACATGTACAGTAAACTATATTATAAATGGACTAGTGACCACATCCCATACATACATCATGGTTGAATGTTTGCAGGTAATCGAGGCAAATGTAGGGTGCAGTCCAGGTGGGAATATTCCACCATCCCCCTTGCAGGAGGGTTTACCTGCTGCTGGTGTGTGTCTGTGTATCCATTTCAGCGACTCTGGCACTTTGTCAGCCTTCATTTGTAGAGAATGTTTTAATGAAAAGGCCAGTGTTAGTAAAATAGTGCAAGTGGCGAATAATTTCTGGCAGTTGCTAGTAGTGGTGTCATGTTATCAGTTTCATGCGATCCTGGCTGCAGGCGATCTGACACACTAATTATACACATGATAAAAGCCGTCCTACTTCCAGTCAAAGCTAACAAACCCAAATAGCACTGATACACATGACAGCGACAACTGTGCGAGAGAAAAAGAAACAAATACACATCACTTTACTGACACACACACTAAAATAGAGTTAGCACCTTGACATTATCACTCATATGACAAAAATACACACTCTCTCCTACACACACCTGCCTGTACACACAAATCCTCTCTCTCTCTCTCTCTCTCTCTCTCTCTCTCTCTCTCTCTCTCTCTCTCTCTCTCTCTCTCTCTCTCTCTCTCTCTCTCTTACACACACAAACACACACATGCACACAGACAATGAGTGACGCTGACAGATGGCAGGTTGTTGGATTGAATGTGGTGACACAGGCACCACTTTACACATTGTTTCTGCGGTGAGGGGCGTTGCCTGGGGAAACCATTTTGTGGCAAAACCCGAGATTGAGTTTCTGCTGCACCAGCCTGACAAATAACAAGACCCTGGCAATCAAATATCAACCGCATCAAACGCACGGCCATCAGTCAGGCCTGACAGTCGAAGGCACTGACGCACAGCTGCTGGACGATGTCCACCGGGAGATAAGGGCACAGTAGACAGGAGAGGAATCAGGTGATAGGAGAGCATAGTAGTGACACAGACGTCACGTTGTACCATCAGTAATCATAGTTACAGTGACACCACCAGTACTAGCTTTACATCCTGGCAGAGGGACCAGACGTTCGATTGAACAGATTGAACAGATTAATTATGGCTGAAACCATGTTGCTTAGACCCCAGCTCTTAAACAAATGCTAAAAAATATTTATAATGAGACACATACATGCACTGGAAGAATCACCCCACTGATACGTCTACAACGCCCTTATATCCCATCTTATAACTTATATCCTGCGTGTTGACGGTATACTATAGTTTGTTAACAGAGGTGTCAGGCTGGGCGGCTGATAGGAGACTATTATTAACACTCCTCCACAGCTTGTTGTTTGTGTTGATGAGTTGTTGTGTTCCTCTTCACAGCTGCTACCAGTGACTAGTTAATAGAGGATTGTCGGCCTTCAGCTAACAGAGCTACCATGCTGTTTGTGACAGATACAATACTGGGTCTGTTTGGAAAGGTGACAAAGCTGAAAGCATGTTTGCGTGTGTGTGTCGGGAGGGGCATGTGTGCGCTCTTCTTATGAAAATTCTTCTTGGAGTGTTAGCATTAAGCTTTAAATAACCATTGCTACGGGAAGAGATGAACATCAATCATATCACAATCATCTCAAACTGGTGTGTGTGTGTGTGTGTGTGTGTGTGTGTGTGTGTGTGTGCACCTGTGTGTTAAATGAGCAGTTATAAGGAGATAGTGTTTCTCAGCATGGTTCGTTGATTATTAGCTGCTGATGAGAAAATATGCCTATTAACATCCAATCAATAGTGCTTCCTGCAAACCTGATCTGTTCAGGAAGGAGCCTGTTGAGGGGATTAGAGCCCTCAGCACGCCAACGTCAAGAACATCTCTCTTCAAATGCTGATATTTGATGACATCCCTGTGATGTTAAATGGAACCTTTGTTATTGTTTTTTTTATTCAATGTTAACTGCTTTCAATTATTATTCAAATTCTATTGTGGGATTTCGTAACAGTTCATTACTCGATTATCTGCCTTGTGTCGCGGTTAAACAGGACGGAGGACCCAAACGCAGATTCACAGATACAATATTTATCAATACGGGCAGAATTGTCCAGAGGAGCGGGCAAGAGGCGTGTCGGGGACAGGCAGGGTAAATCTGTGGGCTGGCGGCGAAAGACGAGGTCGAGGGCATGCGCAGGTCCGAGGGCTGGAGACATGAGGCGAGGTCAGGTTCAGGCGTAGGTCTGGGGTCGAGCGCACGGGGAAACACTGTGATTTGAGAGGCAGATACTGCCTCGGAGGGCACAAGGAAACGGGAAACAGGAACGGTAACATAAGGTAACGATCGGACAAAGAACACATGTAACACAGGGGTACACATACACACCGGACAGGGGAGGAGACAAGGAGACACAGGTGAATCACATTAGGGAAGACAGGTAATCACAATGATGGGAAACACAAAAGGATTGAAAGTAAAAACACCAGGAACATGGACAAGACAGAATTTCAAAATAAAACCGGAAGTAACACAAGAGACAGACCGTGACATCTTGTCCAGGCTGTCAAGGTGCTCACATTTATGAATTGGTCTCCTTGGCTCAGCTCTGCTAGCTGACAGCCATTAGTCTTTTGAAGAAATGTCACTTTAGTCAGTCACGTGTGAATCATAATTTATAGAAACACCTCAGCATGTTTTTCCACACTCAAGTACATGTTGATGTCATGTTAGAAGTTTCTTGCCAAGCTTTTTTGAAATTCTTCAATGAATTTGCATATATGCTTGTCTGTATAAAGTTTTGTCCATCATTTGAAATTCAGAAAATCCTTGGATCTGTGGCTATAATCTGTACTTTTAAGTCTAAAATGTCAAAGATAGACTGGTGAAAGGGTTAAATGTTTTGAATATTATATGCTTTCATCTGATTTAAATAATCTCTATCTAACACACTGGCAGATTGAATACTCTACTACTCTACTCTAATACTACTTATCAAAGAATGTGTGGAAAGGAATGATTTTGGCAGGATAGTTTCCACGTCACTAATACAAGTAAACACTGTATTTGTACGGCGTTATCCGTAACGGTGTCGAACACCGACTATCGCTTTATGTGAATGACTTGTTGCTCTACTTAACTGACCCCATATCTAGTCTTCCAGCTGTCCTGTCCATCCTTGATACATTCAGCAGTTTACAGGCTACAAAATCAATATTTCAAAGAGCGAATGTTATCCCATTAATTCTTTAAGTTTGCTTCTCCGCCAAACAGACCTCCCCTTAAATCTCAGTAGCTCGTGGTTTAAGTATCTCGGCATCAATGTGACTCGTACATTCTCAGACCCCGCTCGCCAACTACACCGAGCTCACAACAACCATGAAAACTGACTTAGATGGAACAGTTTACCACTCTCCTTAATTGGGAAAATAAACGTGATCAAAATGAATGTTCTGCCTAGATTTCAATCCCTCCCTCAATTCCTACCAAAACATTTCTTTGACTCTTTAGACAAAATGATCAGCGTCTTCATTTGGGGTGCGAAGCCCCCAAGGATCAGGGAATCACTATTACAAAGATGTAAGTTCAGTGGGGTCTCGCACTACCAAACCTCCAATCCTGTTACTGGGCATTCCATATCAACGATTTACGCTACTGGGTGAATTCCCCTGAGCTACACTGGTGCAGGCTGGAAGCCATATCGTGCTCCTCCTCCTCCTCGGCCACAGCCCTGATTTACTCCTCTCTCCCAACCAAGATCTCTCAGTTCACTAAGAACCCTGTTATTCTTAATACTCTAATGATTTGGTACCAATTCAAGAAACACTTTAAATAAGTAAACGCATCCCCCCTGGGTTCAGTCCGCGACAACCACATGTTCCCCCCTCGTTCTTGGACTCTTCCTTCTCAGCATGGCACCACCAAGGCATACAATGTTTCCTCGACCTTTACTCCGATGGCAGTTTTAACAGCTTCTCCAATGTGTCAACTCAATAAAGACTATCTCCTAACCAGTTATTTAAGTACTTCCAAATCAGACACTTTGCCTGCAGCAATTTCCAAAACTTCCCTTCCCCTCCCACTCAACTCATGTGGAAAGACCTGCCAACGTTCAAGACACCACTAAGTGGAACCATCTCTGAGATTTATAACCGTATTCTGGACCTCGGGGACCTATCTAATTCTAAAACAGTGGCTGTCTGGGAGACTGAGCTTGAACTCCATCTAGACATAGACTGGTGGGACGAAGTCATACGCAATCTACATACTGTCTCGTCCTGTGCTCGTCTCGCTCTCATCCAGTTCAAGGTCGTACACAGGGTCCATTTTTCTAAATCTAAATTGGCCGAAATATTCACAGACGTAGAGGACAAATGTAATAGATGTTCAAACCCTCACTGTAACCTAAGCCACATGTTTTTTTCTCTGCCCCAGGCTCCACAACTACTGGTCCGGTTAATTACAACACATTGTCCATCATATTGGGAATGCAAGTTCAACCCTTCAACACTCCATCTGACTCATGCCAATTTAACACCTCACAAAAGCAAATTGTCATGTTCACCTCTTTGCTTGCTAGAAGCCGCCTGCTTCTGCATTGGAAATCCCTCACCCCTCCCTCTATTTCGCAATGGCTGAAATAGATTGATACAATGTATTTTCATAAAATCGAGAAAATCAAGTACACTATGAGGGGGGTATAAGTTCTATCAGAGCAGGCAACCATTTCTCTCTTACTTCACAGATCTACAGGCTATGCCAGACCAGTGACTGATAAACATTTTTTCATTTTATTTTACATCCATGGCGGGCCAGGATGGGGTTGTATGGATGCAGGGTTGTGTGACTGCGGGGTTGGGATGGGTTTTGGGGTGGGATGTCCTCTCTTTGTTTTTTTTTTGTTTCTCTCTTCTTTACTTCTCTTTACCACAGCCTATGATGTGATTTGTACTACCCTAGATTGCTGTTTGACATCATCCTGTAAACACTGTAAATACGGGGGTGTAGTCTTGTATTCTACCTCAGGTTCTACGTATAAAGTTTAACAACAACAATAGTATTAAAAATACAACCTTCCTTCTTTCTTTCTCTCTATCTCTCTCTTCTCTTCCCCCTCTTTCTGCATAAACAATTATCTTCAAAATATCCTACAATTGTATGCACAATGTCATGTAAAAAGTTTGCTTCGATAAAAACAAATAGCAAAAAAAACAAGTAGTAAACCTAGTGTCAGCTGGGTTTACTGGTGTGTGTGTGTGTGTCTGTGTGTCTGTGTGTGTGTGCCTGTGTGTGTGTGTGTGTGTGCAGTATCTTCCTCTGCTTCTTCTAGTCACTCTTCTGTAAGTGCCCACTGATGACGCCAAACTCCCTTTCACACTGTATAATGATATCAGATCCTTTTGCCAAGAGGTGTAATAATCAACTGCATGTTTGCGGTGACATGATGGTAAACAGTTTACTCACCTTAACCTGCTTTGGTGTGTGTGTCTGTGCCCGTTAATGCATTCAGTATAGAAAATGTGTGGACCGAATCGCTGGGAGGTGAAGGACTTTGTCCCCTCTCTTATAGAACGCAAGGACAGAAACTAATTGAAATTGAATTGCTTACATAAATACACACTCACGCGCGTGCACACACACACACACACACACACACACACACACACACACACACACACACACACACACACACAGACAGAGAACCTTTTACACTTACAGCACAGCAAACTGATTCTGTGTGTACATACATACTGGGCACACACATTCAAATGAAAGTATATCACACACGTACAGATATAAATCTGCACAGTAGGCTGCACCACACACACACACATATTTGACCTTGCATATTTATTCTATATAGAGTATATACAGTAGCTTTTCTTAACACTGTGAGTCCCTTGCACCAAAATGTAACACATGACAAGACCTATAACATGGGCACGTGCATAGACACAAGTACACAAACACACACACACACACACACACAAGAGCACGCACTGGTGCATGGGGTAGGTGATTTGTTTTTGCCAGGGGCCTCCCATACGCAAACCTTCTGCTAATTCCACACTCAGCTCATTATAATAACCCCTCTACAACATGTCGACTGAAAAATAACTCACATCTCTTCTGCAGCATGTGTAGGTGTGAACCTCTGTCAGTCTGCGTATTTATGGAAGTGCATGGGCGTCTTTTGTGCACGTCTGCCATTGTGTCTGATGATTGAGTTGTAGACAGCAACAGAGGGAACGCTAACAAAAGAGCAAGAATGGGACACGTTCAGATGTCATTCTATCAGTGGTAAAGGAATAAGTGAGAGAACAGCAGCCATAGATAAGAAACGTATATATAGAGCCATGAAGTGTGAAGCAGAACTCACACTTATTCATTTTCTATGAGAAAGAAGGGTCAGCATTTTCTACTTTAGATGTACTTGAATTTCCTC
Organism: Genypterus blacodes; assembly: GCF_046128005.1. Lineage (NCBI taxonomy): Eukaryota > Metazoa > Chordata > Actinopteri > Ophidiiformes > Ophidiidae > Genypterus > Genypterus blacodes. The sequence goes on from NW_027466817.1 coordinate 7,325,957, forward strand.
TTTGTGGTGGTCAAGGCTGAGGCTGGAATAAACCAGACAAAGTAACAATATTAATCCCTTTACAAACTAATTGTAAGTATAGCAGTAGCAGCTGATGAAATCCAAAACATTTTACCATGATGATTTGACTGTAATAATCATGACAATCATAGTGAGCCAACACCACAAAGGAAATATCATGTGCAAATGTTCAAATGTGTGCAAATGTTACATTTCATCATGACATACAACATATTTTTATATTATATTTGCCTTACCTGCCAGGCTAATTTTCATGCTGATGTATCTGCTGTAGGTCACTTTGATTTGCCTTTAAAAAGAAAATTGGACGAAAGTCTTTATGGTGGGGGGATGCTCCTTTATTACAACTGCATTTCCCCCCTTTCTGCCCTCTCTAGATGCTCATAAACCTTGTTAATAGTAGACAGATCTCGTTAGTGTTTTCTGACTCCCTTCTAATAAATTTTAATTAGCACGCTGTTGCTCATAAAGGGACTGATAGTGGTTTAATGTGTGCTCTGCCACTGGTGTTGGCCAGCACACAGGCCTCTTCTTTTTGGATTATCAGCAGTTTATATGTTTTCTTGGATAAACAGCAAAATGAGCAAAGACAATGCACAGCAAGAACTGACATATTTCCCATGCATACGTTGTGATGCTCCGAGAGCAAAGAGGTAAAGAAGTGAGTAAGAGAAACAGCAGGTATACAGCAGTATAGGTCTCAGGGTATATGACTGTAATTTAAATAATCCACACTTACCTTTTTATTGAGAACAGCAATCTGTTGAAGCGTCCCTCAGATGCTTCAGAGTTTTTCTATCGATACATTCCAAATTCTCAAATGGTGTCTTCGTTTCCCCACTTTAATCTTTTCTTACTGTCTTAGTCCCTCTGAAGAAGCAAGAACAGATGAATCAAGAGAACATGTTCAGAGGAATTAAATATCATTTTGGCCAAACATCTGTAGTGAATATGTTTGGAATTACTCACATGCTCTAAGGGCCCGATTCAGAGTTGGTGACTTAAATGGGACACTAAAGTGGGACTGCTTTAGTGAAGAGAGCCACAGGGAAGTTACCGCATTTTCAGAGTTCAGATGCACGTTACTCTGTGTCTATGCGGCACATTCAGATTATTAAAACCAGCCAAGTCCTATGCACAGCTCTGAGGCGCCCATGATCACCTTCTGTCCAGCTCTCTGCCAATGAGAGTTCTCAGTGTCTCCTGCCCCTCCCATTAGAACAAGCACCTGCTCCTAATCTGGCCAAAACCTGTATGATAGAGAAAGCTCCACTGACTAAACAGTAGGCAAGTTTTCAACACTTTTTTACACTCCCCTTCTCCCTCAGCAATTTCCTTATACTAATTCCCTAATGATGGAACAGGACATAAAGCAGACAGGGAACAGTGTTTAAAAAAAATCTTCCTTTGTATTGTTTATCCAAACAAAATCTTTGAATGCACTGTTGATCTGTTAGCAAGATTACATCCAGTTGAGGCTGGTAATTGGTTTCCCATCTGCGACAGTTTCCCTGTTGCTCCTGTGAACATGGATTTCAGGTAGTACAAAGTGTTGGGCAGCACATATTAGTCAGTAACACGGAACTTACCACAGCTCCAGTCTGGGGAGGACGAGGCGCAGTCTGAATCACAGAGTTGCAGACACTCTTCTTTTAGGGGCAACTCCTCCCCTTTCACACCACTCACCTTAGAGGTACTTGGGGCGGCAGGAGCTCAGTCTGCTGGGTCGACAGCTGGGAACCGGAGGGTCGCCGGTTCGAGTCCCCTGTGTGGACCAAGCAAGCAGACTGGTAGCTGGTGAGTTGCCAGTTTGCCTCGAGAGCACTGCTGAAGTGCACATGAGCAAGGCACCGAACCCCCAACTGCTCCATGGGCGCCGAAAAATGGCTGCCCTGCACCCCCTCTGTATGCATGTGTTTGTGTGTGTGATATGTAAGAGGGGGTGCAAGATAAATTACAATTGCATGTAATTTGTGCGTGAATTGCATGTAACATGATAAATAAACTTAACCTAATCTTAAATCCTCATAGAATTTAGATGTCTTAACACAGGAGAGCATAATTGTGGTGTTGAATTCCATTTATGCACACATATCTCAACTCTGAATTTGGCCCTAAGAGAAGAAAAATAATTTTGTTCAATGATTATGTTAGATCTAAGATGATCAAACACCCAGACATTTGACCAGGTGAGGACAACACATCAACACTGAATAATGGGAATTATACAACTGTTTGTCGTCTCATATGTTTGATCAAACTTCTGTTATTATGATCGTCAATCATTGTGTTAGAGTATTGTAAGTTATCAGTGAAGGAGTGTGTCGTCTTGTGTAAGTTGTGTAGTGTTGATTTTCTGAGGGAAGTTACCTCTCCCCTCTTAGTGTAATTAAGGGAATTGGAACTCATTTTATTAAGGCGGGTCAAATCTATGTGTTGACCTAAGTCACATGAGACCCCAGGACGAATGGAATACTTACATTATTATTGGCAGACACATATTAAGCAACACCCTGTAAACCCCTCATCTACTACAAGAACCCAATATACCCTCCCTCAGTGCCTGATGTGAAAGCTGCAGCATTGGGTATTGTGTCAACTTGTGACAGAACACAGTGCCCAAACCTAGTTTTTGCAGGAGTGGCAGCTCCACTGTAATTACAGGAGACATTTGACAGATGCTTGTGTAACACAGTTGAAGGATTTTGCTGAACTCACTCCTAAGATACAGATACTTTTTTTTCTGAAGAGCACACCAGCCTTGACAGACACACTGACAGGTACAGTCAGAGCGGGAATGTACACATACTGCGCTGTATTGTTAAAGATAAAGATAAGACGTGGCCGACAGATTGGGACGATAGTGTGTTTTTGTTATGTAAAACGCATTTCTGCTTAAATCTCCGTGATAAGCAAATATTGTTGGATAATAGCAGGCTACTAACATGTTGGTCTAGCTTTAGTTTGACGACTGCATTACATTCATAATGGGTGTGCTCCATTTGAAAGAGCATGAGCATTATAAACACTGGCTCACTGGCACACAAATGGAGAAAGCCTACATACTCAACTACAGTAACTATAGATAAATAAATGATAGCCATCTTCAATTAGGCTCATTCTAATTCAATCCATGAGAGCATTTCACTCCATTTATTAGTAACGATGGCATTAACATTGTTGTTGCAATAATCAATAAAAATCATTAATAATAATAAATTTTGTCATGATTCAAGCTATATTAACTTGCATCTGTGTCATCTTAATTCAGTGTCAGTAGAAGGTAGGGTAAACACACGTCTGGTCACAAGCTCACACTGAAGCTCATCCACTGTAAACACAGACTAAGGGATGAAGTTGCTGTAGCTTTGGGGCATGCTCAAGATAATGCCAATCCCTAGTCGCTAGAATTAGCTTGTGTAGAAGCTAATCCCAGTTTCTGTACCACTGGGTTGTGCTAACGCTAATCCTGTGTTGTGTGGACGTGCTAATACTAATCTAGTTGACAGTCAGCGAACGTGCTGACTGGCAAGAAGACAAGGTGATTCTCTGCTAAATACACACTCAAATCTTTACCTAATCTTTGTTATCTCTCTCTTTGTTCCTTTTGTCCATCTCTTGGATCTCGTTGATGTGATTCCTGTTAATACACAGTTGCCCATTAAGTCGGAATAAACATAATAAACATAAACATAATTTCACCCAGTTATGGATTATTCCTCATCATCTGGACTTTCATTATATTTTTCTTTTTTTTAAAGCTGCAATTATTCCACACCGTCTTGTTTTCTCATTTATCTCTCCAGCACAAATTGTATTCAGCTTTTATGGTTGCATTTTATCACTTTGTTTAATTATCTCACTTCTCTCTTTTTTGAGAGTGGAAATAAATTTACTACAATAAATAGCACATCCCTAGGGCCAGTTCACGTTCACTTATCAAACGGAGAAGTTGAATTTATTTGTTTGAAAATAAGAAAAATTCTCAGAATGAATTCTGAAATACACACATTATGAAGAAAGTACACATGCTGTGTAGGGTGAAAGCTCACCTACACTACACCTACACTATCCAAATAACAAACATGGGGATCCATCTATCCACCCTCTGGCACTCTCTGGTACATATCAGCAGTCTGTGATGTTCTTTCTACTACATGACTTATTTTGTGACGGATTTACTTTTTTCTTTTAACCTGTCTCAACTACTTTTTTTACTTTGTTTCCCACAATCCCTCATTAGAAGCCCAGGAAGAGAGATTGATATGACCTTGATGCACTAAGCTGAAGGTTTTCTTTCCTGTAGGTGGAGGGAGCAATGAGGAAAACTCAGTAAGAACAAGACAGCAAGAGGTTTTCCCTGCAAGAAAAGCAAGAGTCATGCCAATATTTTTTTTCTTTGCTTCTTAGGTTCTGCATCCTTTCTTATTTTTCTTTAATTCATTTCTTTTGACTTTTGAATGTCAGAGGTTCTAGAATAAAGCCCTCACTCTTGAACTCTGAGGGACTAAGACTCAAGCCTGATTAGCCTTTACCCTTGAGTCTTTCATATTTTAAAGCTGTGAATAATGTTCTGCAGTTCAAATCCACACAGAGGACTTTTGTTTCAATTGAACCTTGCCCACAAATTTTCCATTACCGCATATTTTTGTCTTAAACCCAAATATTGCTCACTCCATATTATTTTTTGTCTCAAGAACAGGCAAGTGTTGGTACAGCCACAGGATGAGCCACACAGTTTCATGCATTATCTGTACTGCAAGGGATGCTGTTTGAGGCGGTGGAATAGACTGCTTGTGCTGCCAGATTTGGTAGCTACCTTCCAAAACGCCATATTTTGATATGGATGTCTTAAAACCCACACCATCTCCATATCACAGTGCACGTTCTTCTTCCATCTACATTTCTTAATGCACCTGTCTCTTGCCACATCCACACTAACATGGATACATTTGAAAATGCATCTCTCTTTTTAAGACCCTCCATCAACACAAAAACAGCATTTTCAACCCCTGTAAACAGAGCTTTTTTTAAAACGCACTCCAGCATTAAACGCACCAAAGCTGAAGATGCTGTAATAGTTGAATAGGAAAGCTGGAGCTTTTCAAATATGCTGACATCACCCAGCCACTCGATTCAAGCTCTGGCATTTACACAACTGTTAAGAGCTGTCAGGCTGTTGTTCTTTTTACTCTATTCTGATTGCTTGTGTGGCGTTAAAACTAGCCTTGTCTAGCGATCTCAAAAGTGCAAAAAAATGCTTTAAATCACAGCTGATGTGGTGTGGATAGCAATGAGGTGGGTGGCATCATCAGCCAAACAGACTGTATGTTGTGATTTAAAAGGGGGAAATTGTCTACATGTGCGGGTGCAAGGCTTCATAAAGCGGGCATTTTCTTTTCGCACACCATTTCTCTCTTTGCAGCATAAAATCATTGCAAACAAACAGTAAATATTTGATAAACCGCCTGGTATTACCAATACATTTCCTATTGAAAAAGGTCCTCCCAAAGCACATTGTGGAAATGAAAATAACAAAAGCTGCACTAGAGCACCAAGCAAGCCAATGGGAGGTGAAGAAGAGATGGATAGAGAAAGAGAAATAGAGGGAGGAGACAGGAGACAGAATGAAAGATATGTTAGGAATACTAATCAATTAATGATGCAACATGCTGACATTTTCTCTCCTTTCTATTTCTTTTCCTATTTCCACCTGCTTCTCCCTCTCTCCTCCTCTTTTTCTCCCATTTCTTCAGGTAGGGGGTTGTCCTTGTTAACGTGTCATGCAGTTGTAACCCTGAGGCCAGTGATGTGACTGGAATGCACATTCATGAAAAGATCACCACTGCCCTAGAAACCCCCACTTTTTTCAAGGAAGATAGGTAAGTGGTTTTTAATGGAATATTTTAATGTGTTTATTCTGCATGTGCTTTGATAATCTCTGTGTTATAATCATAAATTGTGACCAGCAGAGTAGGAAATAATTACCAAAACAACACTGTGGTTTGTCTCCTTTACCCGGCAGTTTGGCAGGTAATCATCCTGCAAAGCCTAATGGCATGAAATCCTAATTAAATGGTAAATTAGTGGAAAATTTGTTTTGATTAAATTGTGGATGGTAAAATGGTAACACTGAGTATGTTTGGAAAAATGGTAAATAATGTAAACATATTAGGAATAGTTTGGTCAACTTATTGTGTGTTCCTTAGTTTTGACCTATCTGGTATCAATCTAAACTTGGACCCCCTTGCCTTACATTAATCGGTGCACCAGGTTAAATAGAACTTTCATTGGTTTGACTTGAGAGTTTTGCATTCTGTGCGTATATCTATGCAAGGAACTCCACGTCTATGTTAGCCACATTTCCCTCCAGACTACAACCCACATTGTCCACTGAGTGATGATATAGAATTAGGCAGTAGTATTACATTTTAGCATAAATGAGTTACTTTCCATACACACAGAAAACCCCTCCTGGCGGGCACGACGGAGGTGTGAGAATGAGAGTGAGAATGAGAATGAGACTGCAAAAACTAAACTTGTGGAGGTTTGGGACATTCTGGTATTGTCAAGAGTTAATGAAGTAAAGTTATTTTCTTATTTCAAACCTAAGCATTACAATACAACTGCCAAACAAAAGTATATTAACTATTAAATGTCACCCAACCAAGACTACAAATCATCGGTTTCATTTTGAGCTTGTTTGCATTTGGTTAAAGAAAGGAAAGGATGAAGATGTTGGTCCCTGATAAAAATGGATATTCACTTTGTATATAGACTCTACACTAAATGTCCTTTAGGCTTTATTGGCTCCTCAATTTATCTGTATTGTTTTCAGTCAACTTAGTGAATTTAAGTGAACCCAATTGCAGTCCCTATCAGCTCTGATCACAATGAAATAAGCTTTCAGTTTGAGGTGAGACAGAGGGCATGAACTTAAGTACATAGAAACGGTCTTTGCCAAAATCAGGGCAAAGTTGTAAAAGATGCCGTTGTTGCATCATGCTGTTGCTAGTGTTGGTTGGTTCTCTCTGCATGTGGCTCTGTTTGGGTTGGCTATATTTTAGACTGGGTCTAATTATTCTCACATTTGTTTTGGGCTGCTTTAGATTGTCCAGACATGCCTTTTCTTAGACATGTTTTTTTTGGGGAATGTATTCATATACAGTTGGATGGAGTACCAGTAGGTCAATTTTTATTTTTGTTTTATTGTGGACCCTCGGTTTGGTGACTGCCTGTATCAAATATAGCATTCATTTATCCAATATGAATGCAATGGGAGCAACAGTATGAGGCAGTAGTCGAGTGGGTAGAGCTTCTGCTTAAGAACCGGAGGGTTGCCGGTTCGAGTCCCTGCCGAGGTGCCCCTGAGCAAGGCACCGAACCCTCAATTGCTCCCCCCTCTGCGAAGGGTGGTAGTATAATGTAATGTAAGTCGCTTTGGATAAAAGCGTCTGCCAAATGATCGTAATGTAATGTAATGATATGCTGTGAGTTTTAATTCCTTTGTCATCCTCATTTCAAGTATCCATTAAGAAGACTGGAGGGGCTCAGGTGGTATGTTGAGATGAGGTCCATCTGGGAGTAGAACTAAGGATGGTGGGAGAACAAATAACAACTATTGAATTAACAAAATAATACACTGTTTGACATTGTGTCCACAAATTTAAACCATGTAGGACTTAAGAAAAAAAGGGAGGTTTCAGTAAGTGAAAACTCTAGAAGGACAAATAAAACCTTGACTAAACTGTCCAAATAGTAGACAGAGGACACACTTTTTGAATGAGGCCATGTGTAGTATAATGAAGATTATCATTGCCTAAGCAATCCTTCAAAGCATCTACTGGTCATTCCCGCCTTAATTGATGTGACTCACTTGACTGTCACTTGGCATTAATGACTAACTGATAACTGCAACCAGCATCCAGTGATCACAATGACACTCCATGCCTCTTGGGTGACCCTAAACCTCTCAGGCTAATTTAAGGGCACTCAGGTGAACGTAATAGCATTCAAGTGAGGACGACACTCAGGTCATCTAAACGACAGTTAGGTGACATCATACAAAAGACCTTTACGGTTTTAAATGCTCTGTCCTCTCTGCCACTAGAGTTGAAGTAGCCTCTTGGCCAAGTGTGGAAAAGTTTTCAATTCTGCAGCTATAGTCTATACTTATTTGATAAGATATTTGACAACATAATGTGAGATTGAATGGTACCTTTAACCAGGATCCCCCATTATGTTAGTGCTGTTACTCTGAGGGAAGCACAGCTGTATGACGAGTTCATATGTAGAAGAGGCAAGCACTCAGTCTGGTGAAATCATCATTATTACACGTGTGTCTTCTCTTAATTCTCTCAAAACTTCTTTCCTGCTTGTGTATGTACGGACATGCACATGTGTGACAGTGTGTGAGAATGTGGGTATGTGTGCCATCTCTTTAATCTTCTTGTGATTTTTGCAGAGAAGAGGTAATGAAGGGTTCCACTCTCAGCCAATCACTAACAGTGCTCAGATCCAGTGTTTGGCTTTTCAAGATCTGCCTTAGAATAGTTAATGATATCTTGAAAGTCTATGTATGTATTTTTTGTGAAGTATCAAAATTGTGGAAGGTATTAAGAGTCAGTAAAAGAAGAAAATAGAGTGTGGGGCTATCAGCCAATCAGCTTCAACGTCCTCCAGTCTAACAGGATGCGGCACACAGCACAGCACGTGAAGGCTGACAAATCTATAAAATCTTATTTATACTATATAATTTACACTAGCTATATCTGAATAACCATGAAAAGTGTATTATAATATGGATTTTTTTTCAGCCAAAAAAACTACCTTTTTAGCAAGCTTTATAAGTAGAGTGAAAGCAGGCAATAAGCAATAAATATATACCAATAATCCTGTAAAAGTCCAAATATTGTCCTCGTCAAAAAATCACCTCAACCACTACAGTGCTTCAACACAACATCACATAAACTTACCCCAAACTTCGAAGGAATGACGTTTTAAACCCTCACTGCTCCCTTTTATCTGGCTTACTGATTTCTACCATAATAAGATAACAGTGCATGTCTACTGACAAACTAACTGTGGGGAAGTTGGAAAGTAGCCGTGAGCAGCCTATACATTTTTTCCTGGTCTTCAAGCCTGACATGATCAAATCCAGACTTTAAATACTTGCAAGTTCCTCCTAAGATGTGCCAGTAGAGTTTCTATTTCGTTGACATTGGCTAATTGCTGGGAAAGGTTTCGTCCTCTTTCTGAACGTGTGGTGTATTCCTCTTGAGTTCACTCGCGTTGATGGTGGTTCCATCCTGAGAGAGCATGCTACTTTCTCCAAAAAGTTGAAATTGCCTCTGAGTCAGACAACAAAGTGAGAGCTGAAATTATACACAACCCAGCATAAACAACTCAAGTGTAATAGGGGTTTGATGAGGCCCTCTGGGCTCTGAAACTGTTCTCTCTGGGGAGCAGATTGTGTTTTAAAATACATTGAAACTCAGTAATCTCCCTTGGATTTAACGCTGAAAATGATAATTCAAATAAAGAGGCTTTGACATATGGGCCCCAACAGAAGGATGGAATATGCTCACACAGCATATGTAGTGTTCCTTCGGTATTGGACAAATCCCTCCGGGCTAGTAGTCACTCTCCAAGGAGCACATCAGTGCACAAAACGCTAAAACTGTCTCTTTACTGTGATTCACATTTTTGCACTTGTGTGCCTTCATAGTCATTTATCATGTAGGCGATGCATCTGTAGCCCTTATCTGCGACACAGCCGTACTCCAATACAACAGGAAATGAGGGACCTTTAACCTTCTGTCTGTGTATGACTCTCCCTTGCTCTATTTCTCTGTGTCTGACCTGCAACCCCTCTCCTTTTTTCTTTCCACTGCTCCTTTCTGTTGCTCTCTTTCTTTGTACAACATTGATTGGACTTACATAAACCCCCACACACACACAGAATCCATAATCAGTTCTCACAAAATGCCAGTAAATTTGTCCATTGTGTAAAAATCCATTGAAGGTCATTGCTGCACTGAACAGGGAAGCAGTAGCATTTCTGCACACTTAAGATAACTTTTGGAATATATATGCTCTTTTAAATCTTAAATTAATAATTTAAATCGATTTGTGACATGTATTACCAGGGGAGCTCTCTCCATCTTCACAGTTACAGTTGCAATAGCTGAGAGAATGTAAAACAAGATCTCAAGAGATACAAATGATGAAATAAACCAGATAAACAAACCAGGTAATGATGGTCAAAAAGAAGAGAAGAATGGAAAAGGAAGTAGAGAGAAAGAAAGGGCAAGAGAAGAAAAGGATCAGGGAGAAAGAGAAGAGCCAGATCCCAGGAGGTAGAAGAGCCCGAGCCCCTTTCACAATGGCCTTTAAAAAACCCTTATCCTGGACATTTACATACTTTTGGACAAACCGATGAAAGACTGTCACAGTGGGTCTTTAACACACTCACTGACAACAGAATGAGATGTGTGAATGTATCCACTACTTTGTCCCCTCCCCTAGAGGTCAGGGGATTGAGACAACATTCTTTCACCATTTGCCTATTATACAGCCCTCCATCTGACACCAAGGTATGAGGTATGATCTGAGAAAATTGAAAGACCATGCAGCATTCCTTTCTGTTGTTAAAGCATCATCCTTGGCCTTTTATGTTGAAGTTAAGATAAGGTTAGCCCTGAGATCCCAGTCTCTGCGTAAACACGTATTAGAAACTGGACAACAACAGACCCAAAAACAGTTACATTAACACAGGAACACAACTAAATGTTTCTCTCCCTCTCAAACGTGCAGGTATCTCCTTTCCCACTATTCTTACTCCATCTGTCACACTCTGCCTCCCTCTTTTGGTTTTATCTTCCTTGCATCTCTCTCTTGGTCCCTCTCTTATATTTTCCCAAATCAATTTTCTTCTCTGGCCTCTCTGTCTTTCATTTTATTCTTTGATTGCTTTCTCCTCTTTTGCTCATCTCTCTCCAGTACATCATAAAAATAACTTCAGTAGAGAGCACTATGATCAAAGAGTCTACAATGCATAATAATTATGAGACAATTACTGCTCTGAGAGATACAAGAGCTATACGCACACACACACACACACACACACACACACACACACACACACACACACAAAACAAAAGGCACACAGATCAAGTCCTTTATGCTCCAGTGTTGTTCAGTAAATTATTAAAGTTGGCTGTTGGGCAAAACAATTATATTTTCAGCCTGCAGTTATTTACACAAACAGTACACACATATACAGTGCACACATAAATAGTGTATAACTACAGTACAGTCTACTGTTTGAAGAGAGTTCTGTAACAGTATTCAACATCAATGAAGCAGCAGCAGACATGAGGAGCAGCTCACAGTGAAGAGTGTGTGCATGTGTGTGAGTATGAAGCAGGGAGAAACAGGATGAGTGAAGTGAACCTTGCTCCCACAAATAACGCTTCAAATAGACCACAGACACACTGAACGTGAGTCAACGGTGTAAAGCGCAGAAGTCAGAACTGCAGCCCCTGCTCATTGTTCATGCATCTTGTTGTGTTATGCAAATAACACAACACTCATCGTTTGAACCACCAAAGGTCAGATTTAATAATTTATGCTTTTTTAGTCGTTTTGGCCTCAGGGAAGAAATTAAATCAAAAACAAAGAGTGCATTGCAAGAGCTGCAGTTGTTGATACCTCTATAATATAATTAATTTAACTCTTCACTCAGGTGTTCATAGTCTTATCTGTTCATGACTCCCCCCCCCCCCCACCCCCCCACACACACACACCATGCTCTTAGCTCTCTCCTTTTTTCCTTTCCTAACTCCTAATCTTCTTTTCAATCCAGTCTATCTCCACTCCTTCTTCTTGTCTTCCCCGCTGACCTAGCATTAAAATCACAAGTGCTGACATTGGGATTGCACATTGACCACTTGTGGACTCATGATCATCTTACTGGTTTAGGACTCAATAGCTGTATTTATGGCTTCCTGTTAGATTGATGGATTGATAGATTCCTCAAATAGTCTGTAATTTACCTGTGTTTCCACCTACTGCCCCTACTGGGAACCACTGATGTGTTTGTAATATTGCACTTACAGCTAAATTTGACTATTTTTTCTTCTCTCTCTCTCTCTCTCTCTCTCTCTCTCTCTCTCTCTCTCTCTCTCTCTCTCTCCCTCTTGAGAAACAAATGAGAGCTTCATAGAAAGAAGAGAGCGCATCAGATAAACAGAGATAATGGATATAATGGAGTAACAGCTGAACTATTTATTCATATTTCTTGTGGGATTTATAGTAATTATGTAGCAGATGCACCTTTTAGAACATTCTGCACTCTCTGTGACTCTTGTATAATAACATATAAACGTAGTGTGTTAATATGAGCATTTTCCACCTGTAAAGTTCCTTTAATTGTTTAGTGTGCTGGTAGGAGTAAACGCTGATAAATGCTAATCTCTCATCTCAGTAGCTTAGTACGTATTGTTTGTTCCTAAGAATGTGTGTATTTTTGATTGCATCCTTCCGGATCTATGTGCATGTGTTCCCCCTCCCTGCTGCGTGTGTATGTGTGTATTAATAGCAGCCGTAAATAGGTCACACTCTGTGGTGTTTTCTCCACTAACGTATCTGGCAGGAAAAGCAATTGATTGCAGGAGTCTTCAGCAACAATCTCAGTCTCTTGATCTGTTCACACGTCACTGTTGATGTCCCATCTATCTATCTTTACATCATTTTCTCTTCTTTCTCTCTGAGTCTTCACTGCTCAGTATGCTCACTTAAGCATTTCCTAGCCCCGGGCTGAACCAAACTCCACAAACACTACAGGAAGTATTAACAGTTTACTCAGTTTAAGGTTTATACTTTCAAATCAGTGTACAGTGATAGCTTCCATAACATTTAATTGTAATAAAACTGTGTTTTAATTTGCCAGTAAACAACCCTGTTTGGCACCAGAGATGGTAACCCCAGAGTCGGGCCTTAGTAATCCCAGGATATAGCTGCAACCATCAATTCATTTCTATCTTGCGGTTGATTCCACATACTGTATGTGTATGCATAATGGCTGATGGACGTCAGCGGTGAAGTGTCACATCTACCACATCAGTCACTTCCAGGAAAATGCTTGGAGGCTTCAAGAAGAAGCTGATCAAGCATGTCAGACTCTTCTTTGTGCCTCGTTTCTTTCATCTGCTGCACGGTTATCACCATCTTTGTTCAATGTAAATTCAGAAGCAGTTTTAAAATTGTTCTGTTGATGAAGATGGATGATTGATACTTCCACCCTCACATTCTCCTCTGGTGTTTGAAATATATAAGCAAATCAGCAAATCAGTGTATGTGTAGTTAAGATTTAGCTAACAGTATATGTATTTGTCGTATTAAATTTTGATTATTTATCTGCAAATGTATTTTTTAAAATGAGGTATTTTTTAAAACACCTTTGGTGCAAAACCCTTAGGCCATTTAGTCTGCTCTCTCCCTCTCTTTAGTCTGTACAAAATGTGATTTTCTTGGAAAGCAGTCTTTTGCGGAGAGCAGCCACAGGCTAATTGGCATTCATAAATGTGTCTCAATGCGTTGCATGTGGTGTCAGAGAAGGTCTTTAGATACAAAACCCAGCAGGCACAGTAGAGGCCAAAGCTTAAATTCTTCTGTTTTTCTTTTGGAGAAAGATGTGAGAGACTTTTACTTGGAGCTTCCAATCAACATAGGGCTGATATTTATCGGGGTAAGTATGTGCTTTGTGAGTCCTGAACGTTGACCCTGAAGCAGTTGGCAGGATGTGAGCATGATGATGCAGATGGAGAGTGGAGATGTGGTTCATTACTGTTTTTATGTTGTGTTTATGGACAGCATTTTACAATATTTTTAGCTTTTTTCATAACACTCACATGGAGTTGTTGTATACTGGTACAGACTTTGCAGTCTACGCCACTGCAGCAAATGTTCATCTCAGTCAGGGTCAAACACTTTATTTCACAATACGTGGATGTAGTTTAACTTAATAGATTGAACCTTTATGTTTTAAAATTAGAAACGGGCCCTATATATAAGATAGGAACATTTATGAAATGAAATTATAAATCTTCACCTATTAGGAACAATGTATTTTGCCACAGTCGTCATCTTGAATCCTTTCCAACATCTGTATTCTGCCTCTGACAGTTTGTATACAGGACTGCAGCCATGATAGATACACCTCTCATCTGATTTGGTGAAATTAAACACTAAGGTGTCTTCATCACCATAAATGCACCAAGGGCCTGCATAGACTCTGCACTTGTTCTTTATCTTTTCTCCATCCGCTCTTCAGCTCCATCACCCTACGCATGGAGCATGTCCATTATGCAGTGGCAGTGGTGAGAAAACTGATGGCATGCAGCAAAGCCAGAGGAGGTTTTGTGCCTGTGCTGTGCCTCCAGCCAACCTGATCTAATCGAACCCGGCAAGCAGTTTTAATGAAGCCGTCAACTATACAGTGCCATGGTTAATTATTCAGAACCTTAACACAGGCTGTGTGTATATGGAACTCTATAATGCCTGTGTGTCACTGCATCAGCAAAAGCCTTTGAAGCTCTTTTACGGCTGCAATGTAATCACAGTGGAAGCATTATCCCATCTGTACCAAAGCAAACAAATCGTTGTAAAACCTTCCAGAAGTCCCGCCCTTGGTCCAACCACGGCAGCCATTGATAGCGGGGAAGGTCGGTTGAATTTCCACTGTGGCAACGTGAACTTATTATTATTGTAGTTTAATGATCTTGTTTATCTGACTCCATAAAAGACAATATTTGTTTGCTAGTGATGATTTAGTCTCTGATGGGTTGATTCTGTAAATAGATCGCCAATGATCTGCTTAGAATAAGAAGTTTTAGTTTCAGATCATTCTATTAGTGCGGGAATTCGGGATTAATTTAGTATTGATTATACGCTCTTATTTACTTTAAGATTATGTTATTCGATCGAACCGAGAATACTTACATCTCCCAAGAATTGATTACTGGCCGGATAGATAATTCTCTCATGCGTTGTGGTGGAGTTTGGTTGCTGGGAGCCGAATAGGAAGATCTTTCCATAAACATGGCGACGACTTCGTCCTTGTTAAGTTGAGTACAAACGTGTTTAGTAAGCAATATTCATCATATTCTTGACTAACTCAGCGGTTCAACTAAGCGTGTTCAATAAGCCATATGGTTTACTTAACTAAATTCTCATGTGAGATGTGGGTGCGTACCTGTCCTGAAAAACATGGTTAACATATTCTTACCAACTCAGAAGCCGTTCATGCGTGTTTGGCAAGCTGTGTTCTTCTCACCTCAGAGGTTTAGTTCACATTATGTCATAAAAACGTAGGTAATCATAATTCTTGCCAACCCATTGGCGTGGTACACGTAAGATTCTTCAAGCCTCGTTTATCAGAATATTTCCTATTCAGTAGCCACCCGGGCGGGAAAGCTATCCCAAAAAGTCTGCACGCAGTTTTAAGACGCGGAAACGCAGGTCTCTCGAAAATACTGAAATCATAGCACAAATGGTAATCCAAGGTAAATCAAAGTTTAACAATCATCCATTTATTGAACAATTGAACGTTTGAAAATCTTGTAATTAAACATATATCACGAGTCATTAACACTTGAATTCCCATCACAAAGTCTACCAGAATCCAAACATAGTTTTTGTCTACGTCACGAAGCAACGAGCACTAAACGCAGCATCACGGCGCGGGTTGTCCCTTTACCGGGAATCCACCTTGAAATGTTTAACACATAGCTGCACGCAGAACGCACAGCCTATACGGGAACTCCAGTTAACGGAAAGAACCAACAATTTCCTGCTACTCTGCCTTAAGTACAGACTGAGCAGGAGGTCATAAAACTACTATTCTTTTGATGGGGATATGTCCTGCTGTGTGTGAAGAGATGTTTTCTGTCCTGAGTGCTCCTGTCTGTAAACATGTTGCCCAACCACTATACAATACAATCTGCATTTCTATAGTAATCACAGATCTTAAGAAAAGACCTCAGACAGGTTGTCACCAATTGATATCCCCCACCTCCAGTCAGGTATCTGTGGGGGGAGTGTGTGTGTGTGTGTGTGTGTGTGTGTATGTGTGTGTGTGTGTGTGTGTGTGTGTGTGTGTGTGTGTGTGTGTGTGTGTGTGTGTGTGTGTGCGTGTGCGTGTGCGTGTGCGTGTGCGTGTGCGTGTGCGTGTGCGTGTGTGTGTGTGTGTGTGTGTGTATGTGTGTGTGTGTGTGTGTGCGTGTGCGTGTGCGTGTGTGTGTGTGTGTGTGTGTGTGTGTGTGTGTGTGTTCTGTTTCCTGTCCGGGATGTGTGATAAGAACACTGCGTCCTTGACACCACCACAGCTCTCTGAGGTGCTGGCACAAAGCTGGTGAACAGTGCCCATAAATAACTAACCTGCAGGAACAGATCACTCCCAGAAGTGCCTCTTAACATGACACATATAGACGTCTGTCCATGTTTATGATTGGATTTATTTTACATCAAATATTTAGTCTAATCTAGTGGTAATATACAATAATCTGATTTGACTGGTACACAGCTCTGTGGTAAATACTACTGATTGTTTACTATGGTACTATTGATTTGTATCTTAGTATCTGGCAGACTTAGAATTGTATCACTTGTGTGACCATAAGATAACACACATAATAAGTAATAGTAATTTCCCTCGGGATAATGAACTTTTATTTTATTTTATAAGCCTGTGTAGCTATGACAAACAGCATGAAGTCACGCCTCCCTCCACTTCATGTTCTGTATCGGTTTTGATATCACACAACTTGTTCTGGGTTGTCCCCTATTTAACAGACTAGAAAGTTTGGTACATGTTTGTGGCCCTAATAACAGTCACAAGTAAAAAATGAACAGATATTAATCCTTGGAGACATTGATTGAAAAACCTGATGGGAACTCTTTGAGTGTCACTGGACTTGGCAACACACATTTAGTTTCACAGTCTGACACGTATGATGATGTCACTTACACACAACACTATGCATGCAATGTGTTGGTTTGTTTAGGATGTCACTCTGTGTGTTACCCAGCATCCGTGCAAAGACATGTTTTCACTTTTTTTGCTTATCCTCTTTAATCCAAGAGAGCAAAAATCTCCCAAATACAGCCACAACCCCTTTTTTTTACACCATGAATCAGAAGCCCGACTAAATACACTCACTGCCATCTGAGGCCCTAAATTGCTTCCAAGATGTACAGCTAAAAGCTACAGTTTGAAATTACTTTCAATATTAAGTACCAAAGTCACCATCACAAAATTGGCTGCAAAGTGATGAATTACATGCAGCAGACCTGAATAGCTCTGGAGCTGAACACAGGAAACGACAATCATAAATTGTAACGAAGAAGGAAGATTAAACTACTTTTAGTGACACATAGATTAATACTTTTTACTATTAGACATCGTTATGGCATCAGGTGTTTAAGGTGTAGCTCTGCTGATGATGAAGAGTCTGTTACGTTTTCTGAAAGACCTCCACTATTAGATATGTTCTCTGTTCTGACTCGCACAGCAATATGCAGGTAGATTATTTATTTATCTAGCTTAATTTGAGGAGAATGTCAAACGGTTTCATTTAGACACACACACACACACCCACACACACACACACACTAAGGAACGCACACACACTGTTGTGATGGAACCAGCAGCTGTGCCCAGTCTCTGTGATGATGCAAACCAAGGGCTCTTAATTAGGAAGCAGGCAGACAACTGTAATATGTGTTTGTGTGTGCGTGTCCGTGTCTGTGTGCATGTGCGTGTAATCTGGCATCTCATCAGTAGCTGAGTTATTATCTTTAATGTCTGTGTTTCGAAACGGAAGCAGCACTAGCATGCTTAGTATCCAAGAGAGGAACCATCTGCTCTATTTGTGTGCGAGTGTGCGTATGTGTGTATGGCATTGGATGAAGCAAATGCATAGTGGCAAAAATGGGATAATTAAACAGTGTGTGTAAGATGATAGCGGGTGGAGGAGGGGGGTTCACAAAGTTCACTTCTTTTCGAAAATCTCAGATGTGAATCGTGACATTCATTTTCACGTTAAGAGCTCAAACTGAGCCTCCCCTTCATAGTTCATATTCATAGTTTGAATAATTCTTCCCCGAGAAACTTAACCTATCACGAACACAAGAGTCCCTGCTGATGGGAGGAGCCTATGCTGCAGGACATTGTCTTGTAACATGTTAACTGGCGATTCAGCAGGAAATTGTTCCTGCCATTCACAGTCTTTGGTCAGTTTGTCTATATCTACAGGAAACATCTTTGTTCAGTTTAGCTGAGTTAGTAATAAGACTGTGTCTAGTCAGAAAGCAAGCATCCTCCTCACTTGCTCAGCAAACTCTTCAGCATTTTCTTATCTCACAGTATAACTCAATCAGCCAACAAATAAGGCATCATTTGTTGTGTATATGACTGAAATATCAAGACAACTGGTATTTTAGACTCCAGGGGTTTAGAATAAGTTGTCAAAATCCTTTCCTGCCTGACATTGTTCCCATTTTTCTTGTCCGAAACAGAAAATAAAGGCAACAGAAAACATTTGAGCCCTTAGTGCTGACTGAGCCAGCTGCTGTAACAATCGGGAGCTCCGAGCTGTGATGAGTGTCTCCAATTGGCTGCGGGAGTGTGGTGGGAAGATAAATGTTTAAGAGCACACAGAACAGAGCCACAAAAAGTTTCCATTTAGTCAGAATCCATTTAGTTTCCATGCTCACAGTGAAAGAGGCACTTTCTTCAAACAATGCCTACCAAAATATGACTTCTGCTCTGGTGGATCATTCCAAGTGGCCCTAAAGAGTCATTTTGAACACACTGCATGCATTCCATGGAAATAATGAATAAATAATTCAAATGAACACCACCATTATATACAGGAGTCCAATACATTCAAAAAAGCTTCAACAAATGCTTTCATAAAAAAGAGGTAGTCTGCACACTGAGTTCCCGGCTCCCAAAATCAATCTATCATTTGCTGTGCGTCCATTTAAAGGACACTTACTAATTTAAGGGGAGTGTGACTTCATGTCACTGACCAACGTCACAGTGAGGCAGCATACCTATCAGTCCAGTAAGTGTACATACTTGACTAAATTAACATCTAGTAAGTTTCCTGAGTTAGAAAAAGGTCATTTTTTTACCACTGCCGCCAGGGAAACACGGCAAGATTAAACAGAATTGCTTAATGGTTGGGACATAGTTTAGTCTGTTTGCTTCTACCCCCCAACAGGATTTCCTGGTGTGGACCTGAGCAACAAAATAACAGGCTGTCTTATACACAGTATGCCTAAGTGTGCCAGTCTTGCAATTGTGATTCTGGGCACAGAATTAAGAGGTGGAGATTGTCATTTGGCACAAGACTTTACCTGGAATTTCTATAAATATTGTTTTTTTGCACCATTGGAAAATTAGGCTTGCCATTCTGTATCCCGGGTTAATCCAGTAATGAATCAATGTCTGTGTCAGGCCCGGGGCCTCTCGCCACCTGTTGAACAGCTTGGTTATATTGGATTGTCTGCTGTCATCAAATGGTGAAATAGAATGCAACAAAACTATTTTATAGTCAACTCGTGTTGTAAATTTCATTTTATCTTGTACTGTGACAACACAGAGATATTTCTTGTGAATTCAATTCAATTCAACTTTGTTTATATAGTCCCAAATCACAACAAACGTTATTTAAAAGCAAGAAGCCCAACATTCCCCCATAAGCAAGCACTTGGCAATAGCGGCAAGGAAAAACTCCCCTTTAACAGGAAAAAACCTCAGGCAGAACCGGGCTCTAGGTGGGCGGACTTCTACAGGGAATTCCCTGAATTACAGGGAATGTGAAGGGTAATTGTGACAGTGATATGTGCACAGACAAATGTGAAATATGATGGGTAAAGTATAGGTAAAATGGTAAAATAAGTAACTAATAACATAAAAAATAATAACATTGTTTTGTTTTCTATGAGATTAATATGATGTGAATTCATTAGTGTGAGCCTGACACACTGAAAATGTTTACAGAAAAAGACAAGCTTATGTTGAAGACAAGCTGAATTGAAGTGCATTTTGATACAAAATGTGAGTGTTGGATATCGACATTGTGCAAATATTCACACAAAAGACGCTTATTCAGCTGGTTTGGGTGGAGAATCCATGTGGATAAATGTTACTAATAATGTTAAACCTGAGTAGCTCTC
This sequence comes from Genypterus blacodes, assembly GCF_046128005.1. NCBI lineage: Eukaryota > Metazoa > Chordata > Actinopteri > Ophidiiformes > Ophidiidae > Genypterus > Genypterus blacodes. The sequence goes on from NW_027466817.1 coordinate 7,346,225, forward strand.
AGAGGAAATGAGGTTGGAGACCACTGGGCTACACATACTCACACACTCTATGAGAACTAGCATGGAAGTACGACTGAACACACGCAGAAAAACAAATTGTTTGTGTGGCATTTGGTGTTTGGCATTTACACACACTGTATCGATCTTCACAAGCTTTCTCCTAAGCAGAGACAGGTAGAGACAAAGAGAGAGAGAGGTTTGATTGACTGGTTTGATTATAAGCATAAGTAGATGTGTACAAGCTGTATCTATTTTCATCTCAGATTTGCATGTGTGTGAGACACACTCATCTCCATTGATAGTTGAAGTGCATGCCTCAACAGCTCCTTGGGTATGTAACGTGATAGTCATCATGAATATTTAACGAGTATTAATACCTTCAAATATTAGTCTGGGTCGCCCGCTCAGGAAATCAATGCAATATCTGAGAAGTGCTGAGTGTCGCTCACCTCCATGCATTTTTAATAGCCTCCACACACTAAAGAGGGCCTGTCTCCACTGGGTCATCCATTCCAACAAACACACACTGACGCAGTAGTCTTGCACACACATAGATATACACACAGATTCATAATAGCAGCTGCTCTAATTCAAACCAGCAAATGTGCAAAATGGAACCTTTCCCGGGTGGCGTGTGTTCTCCAGGTTAATTGCAGATTCCTTCAGCCATTGATTTTCATTCTTTCTTTCTTTGTAATGAACAGGTATTTCTCTTGTGTCCATTGTTTTGGATCGATGTGACCCATCAACAAACATAGTAATGTTTTTATTATATCACCGTAAAACAATTAAAAATACGCCCAACCATTTTATAACAGCTTCCATAACTCGGCAGCAGCATCACATCAATCTTGTTTACCTCATTCTTCCCTCTCTAATTATTTTTCTTTCGATTTAAATTTTTTTCTCTGAATTGTGCTCATTCCATCATGCAGAATGCTTGTTAATGTTGCAGTACATTTCAAATGTTTCATTTGAGGAAAAAACTGATTGATGAGTCCTGTTAACAAATAGCAGCACACGGACTCAATGAGGAGGAACAAAATTACCTCAAACTCCTCTTGTCAATAGTGAAAGACGAAGATTCCTAATAAGGTCACGGATAGTGGCAATAATTGTTATTTCTGTCAATAATTCAGCATTCCAAACCTAATGTTTTAATCAGCATTGCTGTTTGCCAAATGGAGACAAAACACGGATTGAGACGAGTCGGCTGGATGAAAATCCAATAGCCAAGAACATAAATAAATTAGCAAGTAATAATTGTGATTGTGCCTCAGGGTTAAAATAATTAATACAATGCTTTAGAAACAGGAAATTGCGTGGTAATCATAGTATTTGACAAGTTAAAATGCACAGTATGTTGGGCTGAACTGGTTCACACTCCAGCATGTGTTGACAGCCCAGTCTGGGCCGTGTGCAGGCGGGCAGTGACTTTGATAAATGGCCATCTCTTACAGTTATTCGCAGAAGTCTTTCCATACTGCATATATGGCTACAAAGGATAACAAAGAGCACTTAGTGTCTTATTATGTAGCTTATTATTCTTCCATCATATATCTGTATATTGTAATCTCTGTGCTCTCTCTCGTTCTATCTCTCTGTCTCTCTCACTTTAAGTTGTTGTTTTTTGCTCGCTGTGTTGTCCCTCTCTGGCTCTTCGCCATTCTGATTGCCACTTTGTGTGTGTGTGTGTGTGTGTGCGTGTCTGTGTGTGTGTGTGTGTGTGTGTGTGCGCTCTTGAGTGTGTGTATGCGTCTGTGTGTGAGTGTGCCATGGAAAGTGGGAGACACCCTCGCTTGTTTTCTTTGACAAAGTGATGGAAGAGGGAAGATTGTCCACTCTAGGTCAATGAGTAGTGTGCGTGCGTGCGTGCGTGCGTGCGTGCGTGCGTGCGTGCGTGCGTGCGTGCGTGCGTGCGTGCGTGCGTGCGTGCGTGCGTGCGGGTCTGTGTGTGTCTGAAAATGAGAAAAATTACTGGGTAATCATGAGTAATTATGACTCAGTTTGTGTGTGTGTGTGTGTGTGTGTGTGTGTGTGTCGGTGTGTCGGTGTGTCTGTGTGTCAGAGCGAGACAGCGTGTGTGAAAGACATTACTGAAGATGTCCTTGACTGGTTGTGTTTTCACACATACTAAATTAATTATTGACCAACTGTCTGATCTCACTGACTTACCCAATAATTAATTAATTGAATGGCTGACTGACTAAGTGCCTCTCAAGCTTGACTCTGACAATAACTGGATCATGTTGTGACTGACCAATTAACTGAACTCATAACTGCCTCTGTCTAACTGACACCTGGCCTGGGAAACTGGGCAGCTGTGGTTATGAGAAAAAGGTTCCTGTGCTTAATCGATGACTTCATCAACATTCTCTCTATGCGTACGCTTGATTAAAATAGTAGCAAAAGCATCTCCAGATTCTACAGTGCACAACCAAAAACAAACGGCTTCAGCACCAGAACACTTTACTCCATCACAGACAAAATTCTGGGCTCCATTTAACATCTGGATCAGCTTTGCTTTTATACTGAAATCACTGGAATTTGAACAAAATTTTAATTCACTTATTATTACCTAGAAATCAGTAAACAAGACCATTGGACAGCAGTATGAAAAAAGTCAAAATGTCATATTGGAAATGGGGAAAATAGAAAGTATAGAAAATGGACATCAGATATGCATCAGAGACTCTTACATAAATTCATACTTAAAGTATATTTCATTCTGATTGCATTTTAGTTGTGATTGTTAGTGGGGGGAAAGGCACCATGCAAATGCAGCTAATGGCTCATTGATTACTTGGATAAACCCAATATTGGGCTTGCAAACACAAACTACATTTTGCAAGCATGACGACAACAGTAGACAATAATGCAATTCAATGAATGTGTCCTTTTTTAGGAATTCAACACATTTCGACATTTTAATGTAGCAAAGAATGAATGTTAAAGTTTAAATATGATACTTTCTGGTATTGCTGAAAGCTGCTAACAATCATAAAACTGAAAACCTCACACACATTATATGTGCTGTTATATGAGCTGGGAGATAATGCTGCCTTTTTTTAAACAGAATTTATATGTCTTAGTCTCTTCCTGTTGTCTCATTTCAACAAAAATAAGAATGTGAAGCATCTGTGTGCAGCAGCCAGACAGTCTGGTGACAGTAAAATTAGGGGGATTCTCTCTGTATCCGTGGTTACTCAGGTAGATTACATTACAAGCTCTTATTTCTGTAAATGGCAAACTGATGGGAATCTAAATTAGAAGTATCAGCGGTAGGACGGTAATGCACAACAGAGTTTTATCTATTGTGCAATTTAATTTATAATATCAGGTATGATTGGAGTTGCTGAGAAATCTAAATTATATTCACAGAAATCAGTAAATAAAAATATCTCTCATTCTAATCATTCATATGGCAATTCTGTTTCTAGTTTATGATTTTCCATCCATGATTAATAAACTTGTACACCACTGATGTCCCCTCATGGGATTTCTGGGTAATTAAGTCCTTTCAAACATGCACACGATCACCTGGAGCTTCAGACATGCAAAGCCACTTTATATGTAATATAAATAAGAATCCAGTTTGGAACCGTGACAATATGGCTTCACTAGTATCACTCTGGTACAGAACACAATGATTCATCACCAACAACCCTATTATCCACCACCTATGTCATTAGCATGAGTCGACATTTGTCCACATGTGTATCAAATTTCCAAGGTCCCGTTCAATATTTGTACAAAACAAAAACAATTTCCAAAATGTCTCACAACTGGATGCTCATTGATGTGTCAAATGCTTTCTTCAATAAAAATATGTAACAAAAAAAAAATCCAGTTTGGCTTAGTTGATCGAGTTTACTGGCATCTCTCTGTCTCGGAACATCTGTCATTGAAGACCTGCACTCAACGTTGTAGCTGTCTCAGTGTCTCAGTGGCTATTACAGCAGACACATCATGTTGGCAGTAACAAACCCGAAACACCAACTGGAAACACAATAAAAAACGGGATTATATTTCAGTCTGCCAACCCAGGTCAGGAATGGACACCCAGAAATGCTCTAAAATACCTAGTGAGCACAGCATAGATGTGAGCACTGCATAGATTTTAGGACTTCTAATGTGCTCACTAATTTTAAAAGCAATCTCTCAATTTAGCTAGCGGGACAGACGGGAAGAGGAACATTTTGAGAGGAAAGTGCCGTGGAGAAGAGATAAGAGAGAGAGAAGAAACATGGAAAAAAAGATGCAGAGAAATGCAAGAGGAGATAGTAAAACAGATGAGAAAAAAAAGGGAAGAACAGCAAGATAGAGAAAGAGAGAGAGAGAGAAAAAATAGTAAAGGATTTGTACAAGAATGGTTATCTCTTTGATGAAAAAGCAGGGGAAGGAGATGAAAAGCAACAGAGGCTTTGAAGAGCAGCCGCCTCATTATCCTCTGTCGTCTCCTCGTTCAGTGAATCAGACAGTTGATCCTCACATTAATTATGTTTAAATGAAGAGTCCTTCAGCTGCTTCTCTCGCCTCAACTGTCAACTCTCTCAACTCTTTGTCCTCGCTCCACCCTGAAAGGAATCACTCCTTTCATCCAGTAATGAACTCATTCATACTTTCGCTCTTCATATTGCATTTTGTTGTGTATTGCGTTTTTTGTGTTATTCCATTTCTTCTTTGATTCAAAAAAGATACAAAAAACGAACTATTATGAATTCTGAAATGATTCATATTGTGAACCTAGCCTCAATATTTTGATTCAAGCCTGTGTAGCTTCATCTAAGCAAGGAGCATTTAGACATTTAAGTCAAACCTCATTTTAGATCAATGTCTTGTAACAGAAAGACACCTTGAAAACACCTTGTTTTGTTTCCACATCTTGACACTCAAGTCCTGATCTGACGCTCAAAAGCTAAATGTTTGTCATCATAGTTGTTTGGGATGTGAATGTGTCAGCCATTCAAGTTCAGGTTCTTGTCACCTTCAGACGACAAGCTTACTTAGACAAAACAAGTTGGTGCAGGCGGTGCTTGATAGGATTAATACCTTTGAATAAAAGATTGGATCACCTTAAAAATAAGCTTGAGACTATCTATTCTTTTTGTAAAGTTTAGGAGGCAGAAACGTAGCAGAGAATGTAAAAGATGCTGCAGAAAGACAGGGACAACTTTAATTATATTGGAAGAATCAAAAAACGGAAACACCTCGAAAACTACGAAGACGAGGAGACAGAGGGAAAGAGAGAATGACAATTTCCTACATGTAAGAGGTGATGGTGTCATAATGACATCCACAGGAAGGAATTCTGTAGCATTACTGGTTCTAGTTTGGGCTGGGGCTTTTGTTCCAGGCCGCTTAAAGTAGCAGGTCAAGGGCGTGATCCTGTGTCTGTACATGTTTGTACTGTGGGAGTGTCCTGCAGGGGGATAGATTAGATACCGTCTTACCTTCTCACTGACTGGACTCTCTGACTAGCAGCTCCAGTTAAATGTAGATTGGACCACAGAGGCTTAGTGAAAACGCAAACATGTCTGGAGGAAATCTCCCAAACCTGCAGTACAGAGAGTAGAAGTCTCCCTGGGTTTAATCTTTCCTCATCTGCTCCTGTCTTACATCTGAAGAGGAGAGAGAGAAAGATTGTTTTATTTGCTTACCCCTCTCTTTTCTCTCCTTTGTCGAATGGGATTTTTCACTGTGTGTGACAAAATCGAGTTGGGCCTCAAAAGGACCTGCAGCAGCATAGTGCAGTGATTCCCAAAGTGGGGGGTCCAGGGCTACTGCAGGGGGGAGGAGGAGGTGCGGGATCGGAAGAGGAGCGATATGAATAAGTACCGTCTCAGGTAAATGAATGAGGCGATACTTCTTCGTCTCGCTGCTGGAGAATGAGCGTCCAGAGCGCCCCCCTCCCCCGTCAGACCGATCAGCCGTCCTGTATTGTTTTAAATCGTCCCCCCCCCCCCCCCCCCCCGGACAGTATGCTCCACTGCTATGTTAAGACTTATGGTAAATCACAATTATTTTGTCCCGAATAATGTTAACATGAAATTTCCATATGGTCCCAGCCCTCCCCATCACCCTCTCAATGTCTCTTTTGTCCTTCTTTCCTTCTTTAGAAGTTCACCCCCTGCATCAAGGTCATTGTACAAGCACATACATGAGATCTCACACACACACACAAAGGCCTGCCTGCACACACACAGCCAGCATGATTGAATCACGAAGGGGGGCACAATGCGGTAATCACAGACAGAGGCGAGAGAGTGTGGATCTGGAAGTCTAGGACAACGAGAAACAAGAGAATCCGATCACAAGGCAAGAATAGAGCATATACTGCAAAGAGCCGAACCGATATGAAAAAGTATGGCCTCATTATTTTGCCTGTGGCGATACTTATTTGTAACGCTCCTCTTCCCATCTCGCAACGCTATTGCGGTCCGCGATGGGAAGAGGAGCTTGGGGAACCACTGTCTTCAAGTAAAACAAGTCAACTGAAACAAGTCCAATTTCAACAATAAACAATAATAACAATAAGGTATATTTAAAACACCTTGTCTAGATCTAGAAATGATTTTAAATGTACGTATATTTGAATGAACTGACTCACTATCCATGCATAATTCCAAAAAAGTATTGGAGGAACATAGAGAGTTTAATTCTACCTGGACAGTTACAATTTGCTTTCACTGACAACAATACGGGAGAGAAATAATAATAATTAATTATAATGTGCTTGCTATATGGAGAGAAAATAAAGAGAAATTATAATAAATAAGGGAAGTAAAAGGCAAAATATTCAAAGACATTTCCAGAAGAAACACGCAGCATTTGCTGAAAAGCACAAAGCGCGAAATGAACGTAAAATAGCGATTTGGATATCGCTAGGGAAAGCTGGGGAGAGAAAGATCGATTTGAGAAGATCGTAAGGCACGGAAAGCCGTTTACAGACGGAGATTACATGAAAGAATCATTTACTAAAATGTCCGAGAATCTATCCTTGGAAAATCACCTTCGTTAAACGCTGATGGTGGCGGGATGCCGTCACTTCACGGGTCGCAAAATCGATGGGAAATATAGTTTATTGCCAATTTACGCTTAAATGCTCTTTGCTCTCGTGGGCCACATTAAATGACGTGGCGGGCCAGATGCGGCTTGCGGCCCTTGAGTTTGACACCTGTGGAATAGAGGGTAGGAGATGAAGCCCAGAGTATGCTGGGAGAGGAAATGGTTGACCCCTCCTGACCCTGACGTCCCCTCTGTGCTCAGTTAACACAGTGCAGAGGATGAGCACTTCCCCTCTCTATTGCTCTAAATTTGAATCCATTCATCTCTTTGTCAGACACGCTGCACTGAAATACTAATGAGTTTGAATTTTATTTCACTTAAACTCATCTGACAGAAATATGATGAATGATTGCAGCTCTGTAATGCAATGTAAATGCAAAACCTCAGATAAGAAGATATACAGGCAAATATTTGCTTTGAAATTATTTAAATGGCAATTGTACTCATCCTGAACTTTGACTCTATTGACCATGATAACACACACAGACACACACATATATCATCATCATATTCTTTTTGTTTTGTTTAAGACATGGACAAAGTTTGTAAGGAGACCAGGGGACGGTGACTTAAACAGTCAGTACTAGTGACCTGAACAATCGGTTTGTTTATAATAGTGTTGTTGGAGATGAATGGTGTTCAGTACCAAAGTGAAACTTGTGAGGCCACATTATCACATTTGTGCTGGTTGGGTGTGTAGCATATTGCCATATACAGATTATTAAATGATAATCAGTATTTATTAATTATTATTTTTGTTATTTTACTTTTTTAAATGACATACAGGAGGGGAGAGAGACAGGGAAGCCCTTGATGACATCAGTGTTGTTAGTTTGATTATTTTGTAGGTCCGCTTTTTACAGGATGGCATCATACATCGGTGCAGGCAGCTACAGATTGCATCATAGGCTGTGGTGGGAGAAAAAGAGCAGAAGAAAAGAAAGAAAAGGGGGAGACAGAGAGGGAGAAAGGAGAAAAAAAGGGAAGAATTCCCCCCCATAGCCCCAACCCACCCCTCACCCCAATATCATCATTCTAAAACTGATGTTCAGATAGTGTCAAGCTCTGGAGGGGTGCGTGGCCAGGGTGGAAAGGCTCAGTCAGTATTTTCGCTGCTCCTTCTGACTCTGTGTAAATGTCAGAGAGACATTTCTTCTGTTAGAATCCATGACTACCTACTACAGATCAAATCATTATCATATCTCCTAGTAGTGAGTTAACTGATTAAATGTTAAGAAACACAACACAATGGTTTGGGTGTACCACTGCACATTGTTTGTGTTCCTCCAAGTGTACATCTATACACAAATTGGTTCGATATCTGGTTAGTGGTAATGCCAAGAGAGTGATTAGCAGATCATCAGAAGATACACTGTTACAGTAATGGAGAGGAGAGGAGTCATTGTTCCCAGTTTATATCAGCACAGTGTTGGAATGAAGCAGCTTGTAGTTTTCATATTTTGACTGGATTTGGACTTATCAATTGAGACCCCTCAGATGCAGCGTCGGCCAGTTTAGGCAGAGTTGACAGATTGGAGTGATTTACAGCCAGCGGAGAGTGTGTTTCAGCCAGTGGAGGTGAGATTATGAAGTCATATAGAGAGTTGGAGTGGTTACAATGTTTGTATCATTTAATAAGGCTGGAAAGTGGACAGAGTCACTTGGAGATGGGGGAAGGTTCCTTCCTACGCCAGCTTGTTAAAAAACTGGCATGGTTGACAGTTTCGGATGACATTTGTCCAGTTGAAAATTGAAGGTCATTGGATTGTCACATCAATTAAAATAGGAGAGGAGATTTTGCAGAGGGAGATACTCGTTGCCAGGTTTGAGAGGTTCCAGTGTAGACTGTGTTGCCAGATGAGCTGAACGTGACGACGATGGAGAGTTTTGGAAAGGTTCAGGCTCAACTGTGCTGCCAAGATTTTAGATGTTGAATCAGAATGAACTCAATGCTTTCAATCCAACAGCATGAGAAAAGGCACAGAAGCTCAGCACCTCACCTGGGAACCTTGCTTGGAATCTGACTCCGGCCTGTCTGTATGTGGTTGAAATGTTCTCCCACTGCTCTGGCTTTTCTCCCGCAGTCTGAAAAGAGTTTGGATGTGAATAAAACTCCACATTGTCAGTAGATTTGAATTCTACATTAGCCTTGTATGTGTGTAAGGAGCATAACTGCATCACAAGGCTGCTGACATGAATATAGACTTCTGTTTTTTTTTTTCCTTGGATGATAGGAAAGAGGGGGAATTTCACCTCACAATCACGTTGTTTCACCATCTCTCCATGGACGTATTATAATGTGCTCCACTTCTATGAGTCACCTGGAAATAAAGAAGAGTAAATGTGTGGCTACAATACATCTTTGAAAGATAGCCTCTTCCTCATCCAGCATCACATCCACACATAAGGGGCACAGCATAGAGCAAAACAAGGTCAGATGGAATACTTCCTTCACCACATATATGGACAGTCCAGTAATGAGGAGTGAGAGCGAGAGACTTCATCACCGGGCCATAGATCAGGTTGTGACTAGGCTGCCAAATGTGGTATAGGTACAATGTGGTATGGATGCGTTGCCATTAACACATTAGAAAAATGCATTTTAGCAGGTGTCGTGTTTAAAATTCTTCCTCAGGCCGGCAATAAGGACTTCAAGTAGACAGAGGTCACACTTAAGCTGTTTTTTTAGGTGTGATACAGAGTATTGACTCAGCTGAGGTCTCATGTGCTTCAGTGGTCCACAGACTGAGCCCCGAAACTTGGATTTCCATAGAATATATACTTTTCAATGTGTGTGTCTTCTCCTTTGTGTTGGTTTCTGGTTGGTGCACAGGCGAGTCCACGCCTCTCGGCACACGATTCCTCTTCTCTCGACCCGTACATTGCAGATGGTATAGAAGTGGTGCGTCTTCCTATACTTGGCGACGGTATGCCAGTGGTGGTCTTCTCCCTTATTTGCCGATGTAACCTTTTGTCAGTTATACATTACCGTCAAGTATTATGACAGAAACCTAAAGGGTCTACATGCTGAAAAGCTTCATGATATGTGTGCACACATCAGAATCATATCCCTCAACCCAAGAAGGAAAGGACAGTAAGCGTGAAACCAGTGGCACCAAACAACCTAGTATGGATCATTTTTGGTGGAATCTTTACTTTATAGATTATGAATGAGGATTTGAGCATGGTTAACAAAGCTACAAACATTAGGATGGTTGACACAACAACACTAATGTTGTATTGAGACGCTGATGGTTATTTGGCACCAAGCAAGGGTAAAAGCACTGATTGAACAGTAATGTAGGGAGATGTTTTGCTAATGCGATTAGAGAGAATGAAAAAGCTAATTTGCCATGTGATGGAGCAGGATTTTTGTTTTGACTGGGTTGTAGGAGCAGTTAGAGTGACTGGACAGAGACAGACTATAACATAGATGTAACAAAGATGCCAGATATGTTTTTGCAATTCATCACAGTGTGTTGTGAATGATAATATTCAAATGATTATTTATCCTTTTGCATATTTCCCTTGAGTAGTGAAATCAGAACCATTGCTGTGCTCCAGGAAGTTCTGACTTGGAAATTTGCACACATTGCAGTGATTGAAGTTCAGTTCGCCACCAAATCACCATATTTCCAGTGAGAAGGTGCCGGCTGCAGTTCACTGCTATCTTAAGAGACTATCAAAGAAAGGCTGCTCAGCTGTAGCATTGCTGGTAGACCTGAGCTACTCTGTGAAGCCACACAGGGTGAAGGAAAGAGATTGCTGCCTCTTTTGCAACACCTTTTGCAAGCATTCTGTTTTTCTCAACAAACTGTGGAGCTGCCAAGTTTTAAATACTTTACTTTTAACCTTGGAAACATATTGCACCACCAGAGAGCGCTTTAATTTCAGATAAATCTAAAGGTGACTTGGCTTCGGACATCAGAGCAAGAAATACTTCTGTTGCCAGGTTTGAGGAAAGCAGCCGCATTGGAGAGATTTGAGTGAGACAGAAAGACTACAGAGAAGGAGAGACACCTGGTGTTCATGTGAGGACTTTTGGGTTTGATGGTGCCTTAAGAAAGAGATGGGGTGAAGATGGGGGTGTAATTTCACTTGAGAATTACGGTTGCGGGTTCCAGGTTGGAGTTGCTAGGGTTCATTTTGTAAGTTAAACTCGGTTGACTGTGTTGGCACGCCAAATATTTTGTGGAATGAGGTTACTTGCTGCAGGAACCTGGTTAATGCAGCTGTGTTTTTGCTGAGATATTTGAAACTATTTGAGAAACGAGGCAATAGGGCAGAGAAAAGAGGTGTTATTTGGAGTGTAGCTGCCTAGTATGATTGTTGTGTTTTTGCGCATACAGACGGAAAGAAAGACTGACAGAGAGAAGAAAAGGTGGATTTAAAGTGCCAGGGTTATTTCACAGAAGTGTTCACAGTTGCAACCCACTTGATTGTCTACATGGTCACCTGTTCAGCCGTTTCTAGCTCATTTTGTCTGGACCTGTATGTTACTCTGGCATGGCCTTGTTAGAGATTTTTAGAGGTGAAAGCTGTGTTTTCGTTGTAGCCTTTTACATCTGCTTTTTAATGAGTCAAATGTGACACGTGTGCTTCCTAGGAAACAAGCTGAAACATTCCATTTGCATAAACACTGGTCCAGTTTCTTCTCTAAAATGATGCAGTTAGCACAAATGAGACAGAAATGATTAAACATCTTTAAAGGTCAACAACATTCTAATTCTACTTTAAGGTGGTAACGAAAGATTAGAGCTCTTATCGCTGCTCAGACGTCTGCTGCGATGATTTCAGCTACAGCATTCATAAGCGAGCACAGTAGAAGAGTTTCACCTCTTAGATTACAGACGATTTGGCAGATATCGGATACATACTGTATAATATTTATTTCCACATGTGAATGCTGCACAAAATGGATGTGAGCATATTTCATCCTGTGTGCTTTTTATATTTTCACATTACATACAGGTGAGCAAAAGCCTCAGTCTCAGCCTGCACCCTGCACTTGATGCTTATTTAGATTGCATTTAAAATCCTACATTAAGTGATAATCCTACCTAAAGCATGTACAGTGGTAAGCTGACACCCATTTAAATTGTGAACATACCTCAGTTTTAAGGAGCCACTAGAGGGGAGTGTCAGATCTGAGCCGCTCCCTGCGTGAAGCTTACGCAGTGGAAATGAAAGTCAGCACTGGCAGAAAGCAATTTCGTTTCATTGTGGAGCTGTAGATGGCTGTCTGACCTAAGCGGTTTGTGCACAGCCAGTCACATATTTTGCTCTTTGGAATGAAAAGGACAAGAAGTAACACCTCTTATCTTTAAATTTTGATTTCGTGCAGCTTCTGCCACATCCCACTAGAATGAAATTTGCCATTTGTAAGCCACACAGTATACTGTATCTTTTTGAAGAAAGACTAACTGTATTATATGTCATCATTATGTGGTATTTGTTTTATCACAGTTTAGTATTGCTGTAAGATTACTGTATTGATTGATTGATTAATGGAGAGGGTTGTTACAGGATGGATTTTTTTTTTAATGACTTTAGAGTCCCTGAGGGATAATTAGGAACAAGGTGCAGTCAACAAAACAGGTTTTGGATACCAGTGCAGAGTTTCCAAACTAGGTTGTTGCGAGTCAATGCAGGAAACAGGAGAAAAATTTCCAGCATTATGTTTCCAATGGTGCTGAAAGTTCCCAAGCAGAAAACGCGCTTAGAAACCCAGACAATTTCCTGCAGCCATCTATTTTGTTGTTCCCACTTCATTCTCAATGGATCATTTTATATCTATGGCAACAGAGTTTAGGAAGTGGGCCAAACTAATCTCCCATATGTCTCTGCGGGAGAGAACAATGACTGTTGAGATTCACTGTAGGGATGGAGAGATCCTGGGAAAGACTGGAAATGCACTGACAGGGAGAGCGGGAGAGAGAGGAACAAAAGGGGGATATTTAGTGAAGAGGTAGAAGACAGGAGAGAGCGGAAAATAGATTTTCTCGAATAGGTGAACGGGAAGACACATTTAGACAAGCTGAGTGAGCAAGTGACTGAAATTTTAAGGGGCTTCTCACCATCTGTACACGGTGTTATTATTCCCAAAGCAGCTCGGCTCTGACTGTTCCGCTGTGTTTTACCATCGCAGCCAACAGTCATGTAGAGCCACATATCTGAAGCCATGAGACAAGGTCAACTTTTTAAACTCCACGTGGCTGCTGTCACCTGGGGATTACTGAGGCAGCCAGTGTTTATGGGAAAGTATCTCTCTGGGAGATAGTAAACAATTTGTTTTTTCTTCCCTTCTGTCTTTATGTTCTCTTTGGTGTAGTTCGGAGACAATTGCTCAGACAGCAAGCAGATGTTGGTAATCCTAACATTAAACTTTATAAAAGTCTCAGCATCATTATGGGTTTGGCATCCTCTTTTAGGTAACATGGTAGTCGTTGATCGTGGATTATAAAGCAACCTTATTTTTTCAAGGTTTGGAGATATATTACATAATTGACACTTTGCTCCAGATAAGCTATCTGGTGCAATTGGGTATTTAGCCATCCCTCCTTTCTTCTCTTCCACTCATCGTTTTTCCCTTTTTTCTGTCTCTACATGTAGGCAAACTTGGCAGACTTTGATAGACATCTGGACGTTCCAGTGACAGACCTCTTAACACCTATCTACAGATTTATAGTGGGCGTGCACACTTCAAGATGATGCACATATACTTGGATGAGTTCCAGCATTGGTTCATGCCCTGAGTTTGTCAGAAGAGGAAGGCCCCCTCCCCCACTGAAGAGGTGAGCTGCTGTTTGATAACTGAGTTTTTGTTAACCCCAAGTCAGGGGTCTCCAACAGGTCGCGAGCTACCAGTAGTCGTTTCTGAGTAGCTCGCTCAAGGTTCAAAGAATACATGAATCCCGCCCCCTTTTGTCACAAAACGATAATCGTTGTAACTGACAGCAGCTGTCAGTCAAACAACGACGCTGCTGCTGTCAAGGTTGGTTAGGTGACACCGTAACTTAAGGTGACGTGAGCAGGCTAGCAAGCTCACGGCAGATTTGGCGATGACCGCGGAGAAATAGCCCCGATAAAAGGCAAAAAATAAACTATTTTTGTGAGGAATTAAGAAATGTCACGAATGTGAATGTCAAGTGTTTGGGTGCTTCATTTGCGGTGCGAGACTGAACGATTGAATTGATGTTGTGCTGTTCGACCAATTCACGTGAAGACAGACAAGGAGCGTAGGGGTGTGCTGATGGTCTACTACAGGTACAGAGCAGTACGGAGAGAAGCAGAGAGCAAGAGAAAGAAGTGTGGTGAGTGTAGTGCGCGAAAAGATGAGTGACAGCTGGAAAAAAAGCAGCATTTGGTTGCATTTGAACAATTGTGACCGAAGGCAGAATGCAGAATTTGCTAAAGTATGCTGCCATGTCAAGCAGGGTCCACAAAAAACCTTCACAGACATGAGAACTGAGCAGACAACAGTTCAGTTGGAAGGAAAAAGGCAGGCTAGTATGCCTGATGCTGTCAGTGCTTCTACAACGGATTTAGAAGCTCCACCCAGGCTCTCAATCCAGTGTATGTTCTTCCAAACAGGAATATACTCTGAAAAAATCATTCCAAAACTGTACAACAGCGAACGTGCTTCACTGCAAGAAAGTGTTAAAGAGGCTACTGCAGTTTGCCTGACTGATTGCTGGAAATCAAGAGGCACCACAAGAGCCGTTTGGGAGCCGAAAGAGCCGGCTCTTCCTGGTTTAACCACACACTCTGTGTCGTCTCACTAACGTCAGAGCAGACTGAATGCATGTGAAGTACAGATGATATGGGAGCTACAGGGAAATCCCAGAATTCCAGGGAATGTGAAGGGACATTGTGACAGCGATATCAGAATCAGAATAGCTTTCATTGCCGATTAAGTTTGCACTTAAAAGGATTTTTTTGTGGTTATTGGTGCGATAAAAATATGTAGACAGAAAGCAAATGAGAAATATGAAAGGTACAGTATTAGCAAAATAGTCAAATAAGAAATAATATTGTTTTGTTTTCTATGAGATTAATATGATGTGAATTCAAGATTGTGAGCTCGACACACTGAAAAAGTATCCAGAAAAAAACAAGCTCCTGTTCAAGCTCACAAAAGACGCTTATTCAGCTGATTCAGGTAGAGAATCAGCCATGTGGATAAATGTTACGAACAATGTAAATCATGAGTAGCTCTCGGGCACTTTTATTTTTTTAAATTAGCTCTCAGAGGCAAAAAGGTTGGAGATCCCTGCCTTAAGTCAACCACGCTGCTTTGGTATTGGTTGGAGTATTTGTGTTTAATTTATTTTCAGTAAATTAAATTTGAATCAATTTTTTCCGGTATCGCTTACTCAGATGGTACTGTCATGATTCAGAAGTCTTTATGACACACTGTAGCTTAAAGTGGAGATGCAAGATGTTGATGTATTTAGATGTGGTTGAATAGTGAAAGTTAATATTTTCTGTCAATTTATGTTTTGTTCAAGGCAGATTTGTTCACAGATTGATTGTGCTGCCAAAGACACATTGTTGCCTCTTCTGATTGGTTGGTGTACAATTTATGTTAAGATGTTTCTGTTATTGCGGTCAAATATCTGTTTGGGTTATTATCACGCTGAAACAGTTTGATTTATTGTGTTCTTCACATTAGTGAGTTCGCAGTGGGTTTTAACTAGATGGTGTGCATTGATTTTTGATCATTTGGATTTTTCACTGGCAGTAGTTTATCATCATAACTGTAAAGCAATTCAATTTAAATAGAGCTTTAGCTACTTTGTGAGCACTTATTAGCTGACACCCATCGTACTTGTTCAGCTGTGTGAGATTTTGGACCATGATTGCACCTATGGCTGTTTCATTTTGTGTTAACAGATCCGTTCTTTCGTCCCCCAGCTACGGCTGAATTGTGAATTTGTTCCCACACAAGATGATATAAAAATAGATGAATCTGCTGCCACAGTGTCGGCCTTCATGTTAGCCACTCTTCTGTAGTGGAAGTTGCAAAGGTGTTTTGTTATGTTTTACTCCTTTGTGTTTCCTTCTGTAATGCTTTTTTGGGGAGAAATAAGTCACAGATTTGAAAGGTGTCTTGATGCTCGCTGCTGACTGTGTTTGCAGCTAAAGTAGAAAATGGAATATAAAGCCTTATTGAAAAGTTAAGAGCCCATAGATTTTTATTATGCAGCACGTAACAAGCTGGTTTTGAGTGGGCGGCCTGGGGGTGACCTCACTAACTGCACATATAAACTGGTTTATACACTCATAAGAGAGGAAACAAAACCTATAAAAAACCTTCATAATTACAGCGTGTTTGTGTGTGTGTGTGTGTCTGTGGGTGAGGATGACTTAAGCTAATGGAACCTTAATAGCTACATTAGTTTGTTGCTCCAAATGAAGCATTTAGAGAAAGAGGATCACTAGTCAGACACACATACATACAGAAACACTTCTCTTGTATTTGATCATCACCCACACTATTTATTTCAATCAACACCACACTTACTTCATATATAAAAGTAATGTAAATTCTCTCACTTGCCCGCACACACACACACACACACTCACACAGATTTATATGCCGTCCCCGTAACCCTGTCTTCTTGAAAAAGTCCTGATCAAAGCTAATTTCCTCTGCTGTACCCATTGTGACAGTGACAGGAGTTTCCTAATGAGCGTGGCTGCTCAGAGCCATGGCAGGTTTGAGCATTGAGTTGGAATTACAGTAATGAGATGAACAAGCCTAATCTTCACAAACCAGAATAATAACACAAGCACAATGAGAGTTGCAAGAATCAGTGCAAATGATCTGCTTCTTATGAATAAAGGTAAGAAAAAAAAGCTCCATGCAAGGATGACATGATTGTTGGTTTGTGTTTCTCAGTATGCAAATCTTGTCTGATTACGCAGTTCGGACTTGATGTGTTTTTAATGAGAAAAAATATTTGTTGTTTATTTCATTACAGGAATTCTGCTGTGTGATTTAACTCATTGTTGTGTCATAATTTTACTTTTCTTCTTTAAATGATGCCTTGTTCTTATGGTGTAATATAGCAGCGAGTGTGTGTTCAAAATGTGTTAAAGAGGATAACTTTAAGTTTTGTTTTTATTTAGTTCTTTCAATAAGACATTTGCACACACAGCTGGTCAATCAGAACAGGGCCTTAAAGAGACAATACTACAACTGCCTGTTTTAACTCAGTGTGCACTGTAGCAAATCTTGTTTTTCGAAAACTATGCTTCATTTTGCCACTTTTTATTTTAATGTAGTAACAAAACATAGTAGCACACGTAGCAGCAATAGCATAAGGTAGCTGTCATGAAAGTTTGAAAGGAGATGGCTGTGTTTCAGTTGTGTGCGTGCGTGCGTGCCTGCGTGCGTGCGTGCGTGCGTGCGTGCGTGCGTGCGTGCGTGCATGAGTGTGTGTGTCCATTCCTTTCTCTTTAAGCCCAAGGTCAACAGACATATTATCAGCGCTGACAGGCAGCAGTAGAGGCAGCCAGGGGACCAAGGACACAGCCTGCTGCCAGGCGGCTCGGACGGATCCCCCTGGCTCTCACTCTGCATCGCTTTATAACTATATTGATGTGGACAAAGTGGTGGAGCAGACAGGCTTATTATGGTGCACTCTGTTGGTCACTGTATTTCTTCTATGGTCATTCAGTGGCAAAGGCCCTCCATAGCAGCAGGACTAGTACGTCTGTTAGAGAGAAATGTGAGAAAGAGTAATTTAGGAAAATACAAAGAGCTCTTAAATGTACTATTAAGCAACGCTGGACAATAATAAGAGACAAAAGTGCAGCAGGAATATCTGTCAAAAGTCTGACTAAAGCAGAGAATTACTTAACTACTTATATTCAGTTTGGTTTCTGGTAGGATATAATAGCTCAAAAAGGAATAACTTTCAATACAAAGAACAAATGTGAGTCTCAGAGCTCCAGAATCTGCTCATTTCTTCCTCCACATCTTCCTTTTCTCTACTGTTTGCTCCTTATTTCTGTGACCCAGAAATGTATTTTGGGCGTTTTGGGCCTCTTGTGAAGTATGTTCAACATTCAAGATTCAAAATGACTTTGTTGCCATTCCTCATTAAAGAAGTTTTGAACAGAATAAGAAACAAGACAAATAGTAATTTACACACTTAGAAAGATGAAAAAACAATGACAGACCAAGTAGAATACAAAATAATCAATACGATGATACTTCATATGGGGTACTGGTAGTTGATTGGTGAAGAATCCTGCTCTACAGTATTCACCCCTTGTATTCTCCACAATAACATAAAATATGCCCCAAAACAATACTACAAAATTAGAATGTAGGCCATGCAATCAGAAAATAGACAGGGTGGGTACAACAGTGAGGAGGAGCAGGAAGTGCTGTTCCTCCTCACTTTGGCAGTGTGTGACCTCCCTGTGACCACACCCATTGTATGACTTTTGTGTTACAACTCTAAACGTGTAAACAGTGAGTCCACTTTTTCTTACTAGTGATGTTGTTTAATGTCAGCAACTTCAGTACAGCCTTACATGTTTCGCTGGCTGTGCATAAAATCTTTGGCTATGACTTGAATTGTGGAATGTTTTGCTGTGTCAATTATAATTTTGCTGCTTCAGCATTAGCTCTTATCCAGTTTTGATGATGGAGTAGCAAATAAACTGTCCCTTATGGCCCCTTCTCCCCTCGTGTTACTCCCAGTCTGAGAGGAGTGATTCCGAGGTGTGAAGGAATTTTTGGTTCTACCCTCAGTGATGATGGCAGCCATAACTAACATTCAAGACATTTAGTGCATCATCTTGATTCCAGCCAGATAAATTGAATTGCCTGATATGACCTTGTTGTTGTGTTTCCACTTTGTAGAAGGTAAAACAGTCTGGATTTGGTTTGAGTGACGAATGATGAAATTCAAAAACCTCCATCTGTAATTTAAGTTAAGTTTAAGTTAAGTTTTCGTAAGCACCAGACGTTACTGATCACTGAAGGCAGCTTTACTCTACATGTTTCTATGTGTCTGCGTTTAAGTGATACAGGAGCATGTTTGTTGTTAAAATTCATTTCCTCAGCATTTGTTTATCAATTAATTGGCAGCAGCACACAAACACACAACTAAGCACGCAAAGTTATATCTGTGTGTGTGTGAGCGAGAGACAGAAAGAATGAGTGTGAGATAAGCAATCCTGGCAGTGTATATAACGCCAACAAACTCCTCAAACAGCTGCAATTCTTCTGACTAATTCAACAATAATTAAGAGTAAGGAAAGCCTTCAGTCCTAGCTCTGAGATCTAACCAACTTAAGCTGAATAAACATTACAATGTTTGGTGCAGACTTCTCAGCTAATTTGCCCATCCAGCACACCATTGCTGCCTGATGATCTGTGCAGTGCGAGTTCTGAGAATTGAGTTCTAATGTGGGATTTCAGCCTTAATCTTCTAAATTAGTGTGGATAACTTAATAATGGCAAAATCTCAACACAATCTCACAGCTGCTCTCCTGCTGTTTGTGGAGTGTGCTTGTGGTGCAGCGGGATGATGCGCTGTAAATGTCAGAGTGATTTCTTATTCATCTTCCCAGAAATTATTACCGGAGGCCTGACTGGTTGGCAGTATTAGGAGCATGAACTTTTCCACATCCCTTTTGTATGCTAATGCACCCAGGTCAGCAGGTTTGTGTGAAGGAGTTTAGCATAATGTCAGTGTAATGTCGTATATACGCTCCAAAAATGATACGGAAACACATTCAACAAGATGTTTTTATACTTTATTTAGATCAGTTCACATGAAAAATAATGAACAGCAATTTAATATTCACAACATATTTATTAAATGAGAATAATAAACCATTACTAGACTTTACTTTACTAGACTTAAAGTGAAATCAAAATGCTTTAGTTGGATTGGAATTCCACTCATGTCAATTCATATTGCTGGGTTAATTAGAGTTAGACGTAAACTAAATATTGCACCTTCCTGCTGCACAGAGCAATGGCGACTGTTTACTCAGAAGTGCTGATCTTCTGTTGTACATGAATTAACAGTTTTAATATACAGCTAAAGATACACAGTCAGCTTTTGTAGAGTAGATACGAGCAAAGTAGTATATTATGCTTAGGTGTACACAAACTGATGAGTAATTAGTTAAAGTTAGTTTTCCATTCATAGATTGCATTATTAGCAATCTGTGATCTATTATTTTGAGCTCTGGTAACTTTAGATTTTAACATTTTATATATTACATAATTAGTCAGATTGCTGTCCCTCATTACCGCCTGACACAGTCAGTGGATGTTAGTCTTCATCCCAGCTAAAGATATGAGAGTGTAAAATGTATGATTAATAGTACTTGTGACTATTAAATCTTTATATCTGCATAAAGAAGAAGTTTTGCAAGATGAAGTAACCTTGAAATGTTTATACACAGTATATAGACATTTCAATTTTACTTCATCTTGCCACCCTTATACATGTTTGTATGTATGTATGTATGTATATATGTATTTATTTATATGTTTATATTATTTCAAGGTTACTTCATCTTGCAAATCATATATATACAGTATATCACATTCCTCATTATGACCTATTTGTGATTTAATGTATTCTCTGTGGAAAAATAGCTTTTTAATTAGATCTGTTTACCATTTTATTGTCAGCATACAGGGAAATGACGGGAAAAGAAGCAAGTGCTTTATGTTCTTGAGTAGAAAAGCATTTTCAAGTCCCCGGTTTTGGTTTTTGCTGGCATCGGTATTGTGCCCTAGATTCTTTTCTCCAACCATGACAGAGGAGGTTGAAAGTCTCTCAGCTAATTGGTACATCCCACCATATTTCCCAACCAACCAGTGTATTCCAGACTGCTGCTGCTAGGAAAGAATTTTGATACTCCAGTCAGTAAAAACACATGCATAGATACAGTACACAATTAATTTTCACAGATCTTTAGTACACAGTGTGTGTGTGTGTGTGTGTGTGTGTGTGTGTGTGTGTGTGTGTGTGTGTGTGTGTGTGTGTGTGTGTGTGTGTGTGTGTGTGTGTGTGTGTGTGTGTTGCTTCATCTGAGTGAATGGTCTATATGTTTTGGTTAAAACCTTTGCAGTGTGTTGTCCACTGGGACCTGTTGGAGCTCAGCACTGTCTAGGGAATACTGTGCTTACTGTACAGATATACTGCCAGTATTCCACTGGGTTTGTTTTCTGTAGTACTATTTCATGTACAATGTGATGCTGTGTGTGTGTGTGTGTGTGTGTGTGTGTGTGTGCGCGTGTGTGTGTGTGTGTGTGTGTTCTACTTGTGCAGACAGCTGTAAGAACCAAAACATTGCACACTCCTGTGCTCTGCAGTTTCGGAATGTTGATTGGTTTTGTCCTGTTGCCATAAACAATATGACATATTCAGGGATGCAAATACATTTTCACAGTCTAGTACTAAGATGAGTATTGAGGTTGGTTATAATCAGTTGGGGGACTGTATATGAGTGAACGAAACAATAAAATCAAGTCCAATCTTTTACCCATTATCAGATTATTCTGATACAACCAAGGGTAAACGAGCTGCAAACTATTTCCAATATTAACATGATGGAAAGCAAGTACTTAGAATGCTTTGTGTCTGTCGTTTATTGTTATAGCTGTGACAAGCTGAATCTGAATAAGTGTCAGAAGCGTCCATGATGCAGGCCATGCAGATCATCTAATGCTGTGAAAGATTAGATTATTTGATCACTGCATATTTCTATGTGCTTGATGTGTGTCTCTATTTTGTGTACATATGCTTAATAGCATAGCAACAGTAATCAAACTGCAACTCTGCAGCTCCATGGAAATCTTTGCAATAAATTCCTGAGTAGGCAATTGTTGGACCTAGACTGCGCCCCTGGGTTTGTAGTTTGGGTTGCTAACCTTTAATTAAAAAGCCTGCGCTTTCCAATTTTTTGTGAGTTGAGTTTAAGTCAGGCTCTTTATTGGCTGCCTCTGACAGGACCAAATATATTTCTGTATTTCCATTCCAGTTGTGTGCATAACCTTGGCAAATATATAAAAAGCTCAAAGACAAAGTGTTATGTCTGCTCCTTTCCAGCTCGTATAGCTGCAACTTATTTTATTTTCACGAGAAAGAAAATCTCAGTCACCTTGTTGGTCCACACAAAACATGCCTCTTTAAAAATCCGTCAGTACCAACCCAGAAATGAATCACTACACATTATGTCGTTTGTTACCTCTAATTCCTTAAGTTTGTTTCCATTAACTTCATTGTTGTTTTCAATCAATTAACAGTGTATTTCCTGCTGAACTACCAGCTGTTAAATCTCACAAATCTCTGTCTGTCCATAGTTCAACTCTTCCTTAATAACTGAAAACTTGGCCACTTTGGTGCAAACTTTAATACCATGAACCTCACCATCTTTATACATGTTGGATGTAGGTTGTAAGGCAGAGCAATGGTTCTCTGATCTCTTGGGTATATTTCCGTTGCCGTTTGGGACCACTTGTCATTATCAACTCCGCCCTCTTGTGATGTTCCTCACAGTTTGGACAGAGTATTAGTTGTTTAAACATCTCTGCTATCACATATACTACATATATGCGGATGATACTCAGTTCCTTTCATTAAATCTAATCAACTGGACAGAACGGCTCTCCCACGACTGTTACTGGTAAAGAGAAATCGATGGCACACAACCTCCACTGAGTGAGCAGTAACTAGACTGAGGTCTTTCTTAGCGCAGAGTGCATAACCTCAAAGGTACAGCAGAGTCTCAGCTCACTACTGACTTTTGCTAAGGTGTATTCCAGAGTTTGCCTTGAACAGCTCCAAACCCACTTCTTCATTCCTGCTTCTTTCAACTAACTTTCTAACTTTGATCCACTGTCCCTTTCTGTGCTATTGAGTCCAAGATTCCTGCTTAAGATTAATCTTGCTTGGGCCTCTGTAATTTATTTACCTGCCTCTAAAACTCGGCTCAGAGCTGTTATAAAATGTTGCTGTCAGATTCGTAAGCCAAACTTGCCTGAGAACACATGTCTCCTCTGCTCTGGCTGTACTGGCTTAAAATAATGGGTTTTAAATAACTATCTGCACTGCATTTGCAAGAACATTACCACATATTTTTAGCTAATGCTATCAAAGTCTCACAGCTGTATCAGGTGACCACCGATTTTGAGGTCATAGTGGACAAACAAACTATATCTGTTGACATATTGTTATCTTTTTATTCTTCTAAAAAACATTAGGTTCCTTTCCCCTTGGGAGTCC
The DNA here is from genome assembly GCF_046128005.1 of Genypterus blacodes. Classification (NCBI taxonomy): domain Eukaryota; kingdom Metazoa; phylum Chordata; class Actinopteri; order Ophidiiformes; family Ophidiidae; genus Genypterus; species Genypterus blacodes. The sequence goes on from NW_027466817.1 coordinate 7,369,564, forward strand.
ACCACTATTAATCTGCTTCGAACTGTCATTTTTCCTATACATCCCATTTCCTTTATGTTCCAGTTTTTCGTATTAAATCCTAAAATTAGAATAAGCTGATCCAAGATGGTTTTAACATTTTTATGACTCTTCTATGTCTCCTTCCATATCTGGCTTGGGGTTGATAGAGCCTTCCTGTGAACTACAGAGGTTTGCAAATAAAGAGGTATGAATTTGGCATCATGTGAAAAATGCTGAACTAGCTGCAGAGTAGTGTTTTGATATATCTTTTTTTAAGCTTGGTATCTACAAAGTATTTGGCAACCACAAATAATGGACACTGGCAGCCACACCAGTTATGACATCATAGCTCATAGTGGGTGCTGAATATGTAAATATGACTGCGACAGAAGATGAGAGATGGAAAAAACAGTGATCCAGTGTGGGAGATGATGTTTGGAGATGTTGATTACAGTCTCCCACCACTTCCATCTCACCAAATTTATCATTGCTTGATGAAACCCACACCCTTTCCACCCCTCCCACCTCATTTAGCCACCCCACTTCCATCTGCTCCCCTCCATCTTATTTACTTTAGAGGAAGATGCAACATGAAGCTGCGGTGTCATCTGTGCCATTTTGCATTGCTGATTGCAGTGACTGCATCCCTCCACTTCAGTCAGTCACAATTCATCATTTTATCCATTTCTCTATTGCTTTTTACTCTCTCTCCCTCATCTGTTTGTGTCTGTCAGTATTTATTTGGTAGAGTTACCAATAGGAAGATGCAATATGAGGAGGAGATGTTGATGATATTGTGATGGCGATTGCAACATCCCACAACATCTGTCAGTCTTAATTTATCAATTCACCTCTCTCTCTCCCTCTCTCTCTCTTTCTTTATGAGTGAGAGGAAGATGTGATATAAGAATGCGGTTTTCGTGATGAGATTTTGTAAGGTTGATGGCAGGCAACGTCTCACCGCTGCTGTCTTGCATAATTTGCCCTTGTCAATATTCATGCAGCTCACATTTCTCAATTTATGCTGTGTTGCAGAACATAGATATGCACAACGCAGTGATGCATGTTTTAGTGTCTAGCATAATACGGCCTAATAAGGAGAATCCACATTCAGACAGTTATGAAAAAAAATACAGTACTTCTCACAGTGAATTAATCTGATTACACCATGGCCACTTGCCAGCAATCAAACCGTAAGGATTGTTATCTTTGTCAATGAGATCTGTGCTCTTATTGCTTGTCTGTTTGTTTTGTTGTTGAGATGTCTTCTGTTGGGTAGCAGGATATCTCTAAAGTATGATCTCATTTGAAGACAGACAGACAGACAGTGCTGACCACACCCGTTTCTACCTTTTTTCCAAAACATCCTTTCACTGTTGAAACTTGTCCCATTGCTCTGTGAAACAAGGGTGCCAGCCAAACACTTGCTGCACAGCCTCATCAGGTAATTTCCAACAGTTTTCAAACGTGTGAGCCATCAGTGGGGATTCTGGGCATGTCGACAATTCACGCACAGCAAGGAAAGGCACACACGCCCACACACTCAAACGCATACAGTCATGCTCATGCAATGTTTGGATTCTTACACACTCCTTAAATTCCACAATTCCAATTTTGCACGCAGTGTTCAAGAAACGCTCCCTGCTGCTTTTGCAACATGAGTGTCCTTACAGTTCATTGAGACACTACAAGGCACTTTGGCAGAGGACACAAACAGAACCATGATAGTTTAGTGTAGCTCTAAACCAGGATAAATTAAAATGGTAAAACCTCTTTTTAGCACCCACACAGACAGGTCATCAAGTCTCCCTGAGTTATTGGGACAATTAGCAGCAGTAATTATTACAATGATTAATACGCAAATAGGCTCCTTTTTTTTTTTTATTAATGGAGTTCGGCTAACTTTGTAGTGATTAGTTTTACAATTTTCCACTCCCTGGTTTCATTACGATATGGAGTATAATTGTAAATTAAAGCCATTAATGGCACTTTCCTAGATGCCAATGTTGTCATCTCTTCTCTCCTTGTTTTGTAATCACATAGAATCTATCACCAATTATTTTGCGACGCTGTTTCTGACAGTGTATTCCTTCTTGTTTCCCTCAAATTTTCTACTTTTTTTTCTTGATTCAGAACTCAATAAACAAACATCATGATGAATCAGAAAATGGGATATCAGTAATGAATGGTAGCGTGAATTCAATTTTTTTTTTCTCATTTAGTCAATACAATCTCAAGTTGGTAGCGGAAGTCAATATTTTATGTCAATATATCATGTTTCTTAACATAACTTAGCATACAAGATAGCACATATTCAAATAACATGGTGACTCTTTGCTACTTTCAATAGCTCTCTCACACACACACACACACACACACACAAACACACACACACACACACAGAGTCATAGGACTTGTGCCATCTGTTGATCTAGATTAGTGCACACAGATAGGATCATCCACTTTACTTCTTCATTCTTCCTCTCTCTCTCTGTCTCTTTCTCTCTCTCTCTCTCTCTCTCTTTCCCTCTCTCTCTCTCTCTTTCTCTCTCTCTCTCTCTCTCTTTGTGTGTATGTGTGTGTGTGTGACAGTATACACACACACACACACACATGCTGCCAGCAGCTTCTTGGGGCAGAACATGACAAGGTGTCAAAGTGCCTGATCTGCTTGCCAAGTCTCTCTCTCACCTCTCTCCTTTCTCTTATCTCCTTTTCCATTATTAAATCATTTCCTCCTTTCCTGCATTACTGTTCTCCCCTCTCTGTTCTTTATCTGTCCAGCTGGTCAAGTCACAAGCGACAACCTTACAAATTAATGAGAACGGATAGTTAAAAAACAGAAAGTCAGAAAATAACAGTTTAAAGCTGCCTTCTTTTACAATGGAAGTCCTGTCCTTGCATATCAGACAAGTGATGGCAAAGGACATCCTTGTT